>NC_142653.1:23696666-23999696 GCF_055504915.1 Nelumbo nucifera
TTTAGAGAAGGATAATATTAGACCTGAATTAATCATTAGGAAATAGGACTTTCTATTTTTGAGAAAGAACTCCAAAAAGGAGTTGGAAACAGCCCCTCCTCCTAAAGCTATATAAAGAGGGGCAGACTAGCACCCAAGGCATCATCAAATCCTCCAAGAGAGCTTCAACCTTCGAAGAGATCAATCAGCAACCAAGGAGGAAGAAGCAGAGTTCGCCCCCTCTCATCTGGAAGCTACGATTTCATCATGAAGTGTGTGTAAGGTTTTATTTTCTGGTTGAAAGGTTAGGGAAGCTTTGATTCTATAAACATTGTGAGATCTAATTGATTTTTATTTCAGTTCATTGTTTATGGGTATTCATATGTTTTCTGCGATTTCCTGTGAAGATTATTTTTATTGATTAAGCAAGAAGGCGCCCTTGCTCATTCAACAAGAATAATCTATGGCCGATTGAACCTCCAATTTCGTATATGATTGGTAGGTTTAAAAATGGTGGCAACTAACATAATTGATTATAGAAAAATTTTCGATTTCTGTTAGGAAGGTATATGATCTGGTTTAAACGGTCCGAACTTGTGAGATCACTGACCAGAATTGGGTCTCTCCCCTCTTAATGCTATTAATAGATTAAATCCTAAGAACTTGTTTAGGACTGTCTATTAATAAGAAAAGCAATCAAAGAGCTTGTTTTGGTTACCGAATAATACGAGTAGAGGCTAGCTGTTAGAGCTTGTTAATGGCTATAACCAATTTATTCATAAACATATGAATTTATCCTTGCATCGATGATCAATGATAAGAGTCAAAGCTGAACTTGTCCCTTCAACCAGAAGCTATCTCCCATCAATTTGATCCTTGCTTTCTGTTGTTTTCTTTTATTTCATCTTATTTTCCTTATCTTTACAAGCCCCCTACTTCGTTTACTTGGAAATAAATCCACCCAATCCCTGTGGAGACGACCTTGCTCATCACTATATACAAATATTTAATTTGAGCAGGATATTTATCTTTGGTTGGATCCGACACCCACCAGGAATCCCCAATTCCAACAACCCCCAGGTTATCTAAAGTGCTTCCATCAAGTTTAATTTCATCACCCCCTTCTAATATAGTTAATGAAACTCAAAGGGAGGGTTGAATTCAAAGTGAAAGTGAATAGATAATTGGTCATAGTCCTTGCAAATCACTCTTCGAAATTCCTTTGAAAGCCTCAGAGTTTGCAACCACAAATTACAGATGAATAATATGGGAAATTAGATCTTTGATAGATCCAGCATTATTGCCAAAGATACAATTGTTTCTTTCTTCCCACACCCCTCACAACACTGCTGGAACTACCAAAATCCAGTAAAGCTTACCTCTCCTTGCCAAGACCTTTGCCATGCCACTGTCAAAGGAAGTCCAAAATGTGTTCGGAAGCAACCCAACCAACTGCAGCCAATAAGATTTAAAAGTAGGACCAGATTTTCCTTGTTTCTTGACAAAGAATAAAAAAGATGCTCAGCTGATTCCCCATCAAGGAGGCATAGGATACAAATGTGTGGGGAAATATATAATTTACCCCAATTCTTCTTTTGAACAAGGTCTTTCTTCGAGCAAGCTTCTCACACAAAGAAACAAACTCTAGGAGGAGTGCCAGAGCAAGAAATCTTCTTAGAAGGGAAGAACGAAGTCTGCTCACCTGCCACCAAAAGCCATAAAATAGGATTTGGATGAGAACTTGCAAGCAGGATGGAGTTTCCAGATACATTGGTCAAGGGAGGAGAGGAAGATATAAAGCCCCTTTGGAACTGGAGAAGATCAGCAATACCTCCAATCTCCACCTCTCTTAAAATTCTTTTAAGATTTAGGTTCCAGATAAGGACAGTAGAGGAAGAAAGGCAAGAGGATAAAGTTGCTTCTTCGTTTTTTGGGAATGGCTAAAAATTCTAGGATAGGAATCAGCAAAGAAGATTCACCCCACCAAAGGTAAGTCCAAAATTTGATTCTATTCCCATTTCCCACTTTATATCTAATTTTAGAGTTCCCTTTTCATCTATCGCCTGCACATTCATTATCTATTAAAATGTTGTCCACAATTTGATGCCCTTTTATAAAAGCATACTAATTGGATGAGAAAATTTCCTCCAACACTTGCTTCAATCTCCCCACCAAAACTCTGGCCAAAATCTTGTAAATAGTCCCAACTAAACTGACTGGTCTAAAATCTTTCACCTCCAGAGTTACTTCTTTTTTCAGAATTAAGCAGATAAAAGTTGGATTGTTTCCTTTAGCCAACCCCATATACTTGGGATAAGCCTTGGATGATGATGATGATGATGAAGTTGAATTGTTTCCTTTGTTCACAATAGCAGACTGATAGAAGTCCATAAAAACTTCCATTAGATCTTATTTAATTGTCCCAACAGAGCTGATAGAAAAACATAGAGAATTCATCTGGCTTTGGAACTCTATAGTCTACCCCTATCCATATTAAATACAACCTCCCTAATTTCTTGCTCCTCAAGTTCTCTTTCTAGACAAGTTGCCTTTTCTTCCGACAACATCAAACCCTCCCGGTTATTTATCTTGAACCTTCTATTCCCATCCTTTGAGTATAGATCCTTGAAATACTTTAAAATTGCCTGAGATAGCTCTTCAAGGTCCTCTACTTCTCTCTACCTCACCTCCAATTTTGAAATAGAATTTTCTCCATGCCTCCCTGTAACATAATTATGAAAAAATCTGGAATTGTTATCTTCTTCCTTCAACGACATTTCTTCTCTCCTAACGAAAATCTCCCAATCTTTCCTCAACTCCACCCTTCTACTTCTGCCCTGTATTTTCAGCAAACCATTTTACTCTTTAGGCTCCGTTTGGAAGGAGTACAAATACAAATATGTAGAGTGCAAAACCTTATATTTTGTATTATTTTGTATATAATTGTACTGTACATATTTGTATTTGTACTCTTTCCAAACTGAGACTTAAAACCCAGCTTGTCCAACTCTTAAAGGATTTTGTTTTTTTTTTCTTCTTCAGAGACTTTAAATTCCTCACTGTAGTTCCCTATTCAGAAACCAGAACCAAGCACATCCTTCCACCCTACACTCCTCCCCACCAGCTCACCACCTTATTCCTTATGTAATGTCCACACCTTCTCCACTCTCCAGCCTGAAGAACGCCTTTCTTTTTCTCACTTAATCTGCCTTATTGTCTTTAAAATAAAGAAAAATTGAAAAAAAACAGTTACTTTTTAACTTATACATATATAATAAATCTATATAAATATAAAATATTGAATTTATTGATCATAAAATTCATATAACTATATGTGATATTTACATGCATATATACATAAATTAATCAAACTCAGATTTTAATCAGGATCAGATGGCATCAAATCCACATCAGATCTACTTATTAAATGAATGCTGATTTAAATATATGAATCCGAAATAATTGGACCAGATTTCAGAGTTCACTGACAGCCAAATTATGCCGCGGGGGGGGGGGGCTTGTTTATTCCAATCACATAAACATGCATGGACAATAAATGCATAGTGCCAAGAATTTTAATATAGTTATAGAAGTGGAAGAAAGAAAATTGGATATTATAAATTGTTCAGATTTTTAATATGAAGGAATAGCAAAGGAAAAAAAATCACATGACAGATACCTGTAGGATGAGAACTGGATAGTCATTGATGTTAATCCAATAATTTGATGCCATTTATTTTCTTCTGAATCCTCTAGATAAACATTTAAGTTATTAATCCTCAGGCTACAATTAAGTGCAATCCTCCCTTGGGAAACATAGAATTCATTTGAATTTGCTTTTGACATATCTACTACGCGAGGTTCTTTCAACCAGCAGTACTGTGGTATTGCACTATCTAGTCTTGATTCGCCAGAGAATTCTTCCATAACAGCTTTTGGAGTTGGCCAAGCTGCAAGCTCAATGTTAAGGAGATCAACTGCAAGGTATAAATCACTATTGCCTTCTTTCAGTGATAGTCTGATGTTGGGACCAGCTATAACTACCCCAACATTAATGTTTTTCTCTGGGATTCCCCCAAACAACAACATCTTCAGTTCATTGGCATAGGACTTGTAACGATCTCCCCATTTAACTTCTGTTAGCTCATAAAGGATGTTAGGAGAAAGTAAAAGTCCCCTTGACCTATCCTTGCTACCAGCCCAACAAAGAGCAAGTTGTATCTGCCTTAATAGCAGAGCAATAGACATTACTGAGGAATACCCCAAATCAAGCTTCAACTTTCCCACAGTAGAACTACATTTCCAAACACTACAGTCTGGTCCATGGAGATAAGGATCCATATAAAAGCTTTTGATCTCACATAGTAGGAAAGGGTTCTCCAAATGGTCATTCATAGTTCCTTCAAATTTCTTGCAAGTTTGTTTCCAATTTGACCACAGTTCTTCTAAATAATTTTCCAAAATTATGACAAAATCATTCCCAGTAGAACCAGCAGAACCAGTTATGACATTTTCTGAAAGAAAATGTATAGCTGGCTCACCCCATAGAATTGCTTTAGACTCGTTACTTCTCTCCACTTTATGTCCTTTCAAATAGTTATTTATCTCTTTTCTTGAATTGCTCCTCATAAGAGGAGTTCCCAATGAAGTCAAGGTCACAACTTTGAAATCTCCAACAGAAAAAGATAGAGACTGCCCAGTGTAGCACGGTGCAAAGATTAACAAAAATGAATCAATTGTAAGACAAAATGAATGTAAATCAAACAGATAGGAGCCAATATGGGAATCTGCCTGTCCACTAAAATGGTGGTGACCTGCTGCAGGGGAAACAATGATTGAAATTTTTCCAAGCTTGAGACTGCAATGGCACTGTGAACAGGGGTTTTCAGGAAGAACTTCCAGGTGTCCATGTGGATCCAGCATATAGCTAAAGAAGACCAAATATGCCACTTTGTAGAATATGCAATACAATTTTTTCCAAACAATAGCCAACACTGACAAAATCTTCTTCGAGAGTTTGGTAAAGATACGCACTGGTGACCCAGAGCTGCTATGTTCAGTATCTTGAACATGCAAAGCTGCCCTATAACGTGCTATGCGCCGTGCCCGTGCAACAGCCTCTATTGGAAGCTCCTTCTCAATCTTGCAAACCAACTCCCATTGGCGTTTAACCGAGCTTGAAAACTTTTTATCCTGAGACATTCTAGTAGAAGATTCTTTGAATACCTTTTCAGAAGAGTACCCAACCAATGACAGCAAAAGTTTGTAAGCACAGACATGATGTAACCATAGCTTAACAACATCAACCAACTTATACATGGATAACTTGGGATTTGAAGTCAAATAACCAATTCGGCTTGCAACTATATTCCATAACTCTCTACCATTTCTAGTAGGTTTATCTTCTTTTAAAGATAGTATATCAAATTCCATAAGGATAGAAAGATCAACTGGAGAAAATGTAAAACTTATTTCAGCAACACAAAGATCAAATTCCACAGGTTGAAGATCATTCAGGTGAATGAAAGTGGAAACATCTCTAGAAAGAAAAACATGATTCAGATGTTGTTTTCTCTCCAGCTCAATCTCCAAACCACTGCTGTTCATTACCAAAGAGTTTTCTTTTCGAGAAATAAAAAGTGCACCTGCAAGCCCCCTGAAGAAGCAAGATTTGTCCTGATTCTGAGCTTCCACACTAAGCACTTTTGTCTTCAACACAAGGGCAAGTTGATCAACTGTATAAGGCAATTCCACTTGCAAACGAACATCATGCATTTCTAACTTGCAATGCTTTATCATAGTATTCAACAAAGAGGTCATAAGCTGATTTCTTTCTGTGCTGATGCTGGAAATCCTTCCAAGTATGTCATGCAAAGAGGTACCCTGAAATTCACAATATATGTAGCAAGTCAGACACAATGGCAAATCCAGATCATGGGAAATAAATTTGTTTTCAGTGATTTTTCATGAGTGTTTGTGTGTGTGTGACCACGCATAAGAGAGGGAGAGAGACCACCATTCCTACATAAAATCCAAGTTTGATTCTCTCACCAGACTGTGGTCCAGGTCAACCTTAGTCCAGTTTATATTTCCTTATTCCCTAAACTATTCATGAAGCAAACTAAAATTAAGCAGTTCTTCCCTTAGATTCAACTAAAAAACCAGTGAAGACATGTGTAAATGGAATCAAGTTCTGAATTGGGTACTACAGTTTGGACCATCCCATTGATGAACCACATCTTGCATTGAACTCATCCAAGTAGATGGTAAACCATTCAGTCAGACTTGGTGTTCGACCCGTCCTTAGAAGAACAAACGAATCAAAACCAGTCTCTTCCATGCCATGGGTTCCTGTAAAACTTTTAGCCGGATTACTTGTATCAGCATTCAATTATTTTTTGCGAGTACAAATCTGAAACGCCAGCGTCATGGCAACACCTACTTTTTCAAGGGAGCTACATCCCTTTATAAGTATATATCTAACCATTTTTGGGCACTGACCAATTAACCATCTTATCCCATATGTCCCAGACCCATCAAGGAAAAATGTATTTTAACAGCTGCTGATTAAACAAATAAGGCATTGAGAAGGAATACTATCCAGAGTCATTAACAAAAGGAAAGTTAATCAAACTCAAAAACCTCTGGATCAATGACAGAAAGAATCTCCTTCTCATACGAAGACGAATTATTCAAATTCTGCATCCGTTTCAAACGTCCCTCCTCCACCAGTCTCCTTCATATGGCACCAAAAAACCATCAAACCCAATAAAAATAAACAAACTCATCATGAGCGGAAAGGAATTCGAAAACTCGATTCAAATTGCAGGATACAAAGAGCAACATCCATACCTTACCGTTAGTATCACATCGACGCCATGCACCTCAATAGTAAAGGCAGGAACTGACCAATTAGAAAATCGAACGTTCATCCTTTCAACTCTAACGTCCATGAAAGATAAGCCTGCTGAGTTGCCGAGCAACTGATTGAGAGCGGAAGTGTCGAAACGGATATTTGTTACACTTCCTTGTGAACGAAGCAACCCTAACTTCAGCTCCAATTGTGGTTCTTCTTGCAGCCATGGCTGTAAAATGGAGACTAACTTCGACCTAATGAGATTACAGAAGAACATTTTTGGTGTTGAGAATTCCAAAGCTCATGAAATAAATAGTCTGTGTAATCGCCCCTTCGCCATTAAAGAATTGAAACTGTCTTGCAGATAAAGCAGGGGCTCCAATTTTGTTGCCATTCCTGAGTACTTGCCCTAATTTATCGTCGAGCAGAGAAAAGATTGTACACGAGGATAAATGGCGGCAAGGCGTAAAGGGTAAAGAGACTGAAGAAGGTGGCAAAGCTTTCTAGGCTTCCATCGTACCACAGTATACCTGCAAACTGATCCGATCAAATCGGATATTAATAGATCCAAATCTATATGGCCATGTCAGTTGGCCACGTCAGATGGCTTTCTCTCTTCCTTCAACCGAGAGCTTGTTATAACTTTTTTTTACACCAAATCAGCACCCCACAACATTGCCGCCCACTACATCTCACAGGACATTCCCGCCGTGTATTGAAAATATCTCCCGATGATATTCCTACCCTCAATAGCTCCCTCCACGCCTGCCCTGCCCACAAGATATTACCTCCATGAAATATTGCCAATGTATGACTGCGATGTTATGTGGGTAATTGTGGACAGAATTGTTGTAGGTATGAAATCTGGATTCATTTCTGCGCTCCCCTCTTCCTTTTCCACCTATCTTAATTTACCATCTCAACAGTCTCCCCCGCTCTCTTTCTCGAGATCACATCTCCGCCCCAGCACATCCCTGCCATGTATTGGGAACCTCCCGATGATCAATGATCGGGAGTGGTATTATCATCGAGAGATGTTTTTAATACACGGCAGAGATGTGAATTCCTCTTTCTCACCCCTTCAATCCAATTGGGATTACTCCTCATAGAGCATTCCACACTCCAATCTCACAGATACATTCCATCATGTATTGGGAACATCTTCCCATGAATGATAAATACAAATAATAGAGATGTTTCTCATGTACAGCCAAGACATACTGTGATGGTGGTGTTAGGAGCAACCACGCTTTGTATTCATGACATAATAGTAGATCTTCATTTTAACCAATCATCATAAAAACTTTCTTTCCCTCCCAAACATCTGTTTCTTCGAGTTTTCAAGTTCAATTTTTCAACTTCAAAACAAATCGATGAAATCATCGTCAAGTTCGTGCTAACATGTATATAGTCGGTTCATCAGTTAATAACTTAGGGTCCGTTTGGTTCACAATTGCAAGCAAAGCCATGTTTGATTCACAGGAATAGGGGTTTGGAATCGGAATAGCCCAACTGTTTGGTTGGGCAGAATCGGAATTTCATTCCCATTCTTATTGCAATGGCATTCCCCCATCTAAGGGAATGACCATTCCCTGCCCCTCCTCCCTTAGGAATGAAATCTCATTCCTACTAATTTTAATTCTCACTCTCATTCATGTTTAAATCAAACAGATTATGGAAATGGACCATTCTGATTCCATTTTCGGAGGATTATGATTTTGGTTCCAACTATAAACCAAACAGACCCCAAAGTTCATTGGAATCGGAATGGGAATGCTATTCTCATAGTTTGTTTGGTTCAGACAATAATGGGAATGAAAATTAAAACCAGCAAGAATAGGGTTTCATTCTCAAATGAGGGGCAGGGAATGACCATTCCCTCAAATGGAGGAATGTCATTCCAGTAGGAATGGGAATGAGATTCCGATTCTATCCAACCAAACAATCGAAATCGGAATAGCCCATTCTAATTCCGATTCCAGATCCCTATTCCTGCGAACCAAACGGGGCCTTAGTTTTTTTATATTCTTCCTTGGATCCAAACTCAAAGCAGGGGTTTTCACCCCTTTTCTTTCTGAATATAAGTTAGATTTCTTATCTTCAACACGGGAGCAACCATCATCAACTTCAGCGTCAAGTTCCTACTAACACGTCTACAACAAGTTCATTAGGTCTTTTAATACCCTTTTTTGTTTTATTTTTTAAATGACAGAATAAGGGCTCCGCCCCGTTCTCTTTCTAAATATAAGTTTGAGTTTCCATCTTCAAAACAATGGTGGAACAATCATTTTCATCTTCAAGCAGTCATCGATCAAAATTAGATCATCAGGTATTCTGTCATATTTGTCTTACATTTTTTTCTACCAACAATGTTTGTTTCCACCAAAGTAAATAACACATTTGAGGCTTTTGAGTAAAAATTGGCTCTATTTTTAAGTATTTAGATTTTATCACTTGTGCCCATAGTCTCTCAAGTTCATTAGAAGTCTCCAGATTTCCCATGAGCCTTAATTCATTTCCCATAATAACTTCCCTAGGCCTAGACCCCTTCTTTTTTGAGTATAGGTAATTTATTCCAGCCTTCTTACTGTTATTTTCCTTTCATGAGAAATTTCCATGCAAGCCTTCCATTTCTGAAATGAAACCCGTGGGAAGCAAGGCAAGGACATGGCATACACCCGCAAAGCTTGAGACACAACTTTAACCTTTGTTATTCTTTCTGCTTGAGAAATTAAGTCTGCCTTCCAACGTTGAGAATGCCCCCACTAAATAGGATCGAACTCTTATTTTTTATTTATTTTCGCCTGTGTCATTTCTTCCAACTAGGCTGTATTTGGAAATGAAGTAAATAAGTGTGAATGCAAATATGTAGAGTATAAAATGGTTCATATAAATTGTAAAATTGGGTTAGTTTTGCACTCACAAATTTATTTTCTTACCAAATAGACTTTCATTTGTAATGGATGCGAACATGAATTCCAATAAAGCATATGTTTTTTTTATCAAAAGCCCACTTGAATGCAAATTTACTTTTTTTTATCGATATACTTTTACATCTTATTATCAATGTAAATATGCATTGGTCTATCATTTGTCAATGCATAAATGTAATGTTGCCAAACACATGCAAAAGTGAACCAAAGTGCAAATTTACCCTGAACCAGGATTTACACTCCATTTGCATCGTTTTCAAACGCAGCCTAAGAAGTAATTGTTAAAGTGCATTCAATATTGTGGTTTCTTCCTTATAGAAGAAAAGGCAATCATCTACAAACAACAAATGTGTAATAGAAGCAGGGAAGGACTTTGACAGATATACATTTAATTTTCCCTTGAAGTTCTACATTTTTGCTCAGTTTGGAAAGAATACTGATGAAGGGTGATTTGGCGTGACCTAGCGAGAAGGGGACACATGGACACGACCTAACTAAGGGATGACAACTCAGCCTAGCAAGACTAGTTCGCAACGTTTGAGCTCAGGTGCTCAGTCACCTTGGCACAGAGTCACCTCGGCGCAGAGTCACCTCGACATTGGGACACCTTGGCATTCAATACAGTTCAGAACTAAAAAACCGAAGTGTTAGCTCGGGGCTATCAACCCGAACTGCCACATAACGACTCCGAAAGTTTCTCTAGTAGACTCCGAACCTCATGGGATCACACCGCGTAACGGCAGGTCTAATCTTCTCCCCGCCTGGATCGGGCGGAATTGATAAACTTTATTAATTGATACGTTACTCCCCAATTAAAGTGGAAACGGATCCCCTCAGGACGAAGATCTTGGAACCGATTCGCAAAACCCGCGAGAGCTCAACTATATAAAGGCACCAACCCCAATGGCACAAGGTACGCGTGATTCTCGGGGGGCAGGAGAGGTCGCTCCTGTAGTACAAGCGGAACCGAGCTGGATCGACCCACTCGTGAGTTACCTGCTTCACGAGACCCTCCTTGCAGAATGCAACACGGCCCGAAGGGTAGAGCGCCAGTCGACCCACTCGTGAATTACCTGTCCTTCACGCTCCCCTACTTGCGGTGCTTGCGACCCTCAAAGGCCGAGTACATACTCCGCGATACCCATGAAGGCTTGTGCAGCGGACACTTGGGGGGCAGGGCTCTCGCACAGAAGGCGTTGCGGCAAGGCTACTACTGGCCCACGATGAAGGCAGATGCACTCGAGCTCATCAAGAAGTGCGACAAGTGTCAGAGGCATGCCAACATCCACCACCGACCTCTGTCAATCTGAAATACCTCACTAGCCCATGGACCTTTGCGCAGTGGGGAACCGACATCCTTGGTCCATTCCCGCCAGCGGCAGGACAGAGGAGGTTTCTAGTCATAGCAGTAGACTACTTCATGAAGTAGATGGACATTGAACCTTTGGCAACAATCACAACCTGCAACATACAAAATTTCTTTTGGAAGAACATAGTATGTCGCTTCGGGCTACCTCGGGTACTCATCTTCGATAATGGGAAGCAATTCGAGGATATTAAGTTTCAGAATTGGTGTGTCAAAATGGGAATTCAGCAAAACTTCACCTCAATGGCACACCCCCATGCGAATGGGCAAGCGGAAGTCACTAACAGAGCCATACTTTGCGGACTGAAAGCTCACTTAGCTCGAGCCAAGGGGTTGTGGGTAGACAAATTGCCTAGTGTCCTCTGGGCATACCGGACTACCATTAAGACTATCACAGGTGAGACTCCTTTCAACCTCACTTACGGCACAAAAGCGGTGATCCCAGCAAAAATTGAGGTGCCCACACTACGTTTAGAGGCCTATGACGAAGAGACAAATGATGACGAGCTCCGTACCAACCTAGACCTGGTAGAAGAGGTACGAGACCTGGCGTACATCCGGATTGCAGCCTACCAACAGAGAGTAGCTCGGTACTATAACGCCCAAGTCATAAAGCGACACTTCCGCGTCGACAACCTATTTCCGAGTAAGACGGGTGTTTGGGGAAATTACGTACGAACTCGAGACTTTGGAAGGGAAGCAAGTACATCGAGCATTGAACATTGGCAACCTAAGAAGGTACTACTCGGGATCACTGAATTGGTCAATAAGGATCACCGAACTGGAGAGGAATGCAAGTCACTCCCAGAAGCCCAAGGGCCATGATGCTGAGCTGACACAAGACCTCGGCACTACGATAAGTCCTAGTCGCCTCCTCAGCATAGGAAGATAAGTCCTACTCGCCTCTTCGACATGGACTGACAAAGTCCTATTCGCCTCTTCGGCATAGGCAGACAAGTCCTAGTCACCTCTTTGGCATAGGCAAACCAGTTCTCACGCCTGAGGCATAGACAGTTCGGGTACAAACCCTACTATGTCTAGCCCACCTCGACATATAACAACAGGTTGATCCCATTTGAAGCCAGGCCCAACGGCTCGACACTAAGGGATAACCGACACCTAAGCGAGTAGCCCGTGTGCAGACAGGTCGGGTATATACCCTACAGTGTCCGCCTACCTCAGCGTACAACGATGCGAAGTTATCCCTACTCATAGTCCAGCTCGTTAGCTCGACAGTTCGGGGTAACCAACACTTAAAAAAAATCTACTCCTATTTTTGGTTTAGTTCGCCAGTTTGGGAGTTATTTACACTTAGAAAATTTTTACACAGAGATTGCCAAAAGAAACTTTCACTATGAACCGAGCTCGGAGGCTCGAGGTGTACATCATAAAGGTCCAAGAAAAGAGGCAAGAATCATGCGTCCGAACTGCCGGGCAGGTCAGTCCCCATGCGATCCTCCTCCGCATCCTCTCGACCTGACGGGCCCGCCTTGGGGACTTCATCGTCGCTTTCCTCTTCGGAGGAGCCGGGTTCTTCGTTGGCTTCCTTCGCCATCTCTGGAGTGAGATTAGACATGGAAACAACTCCGAGGTCCAGTTCAGGAAACTTCTGCCGCAACAACCATTTGCACAGCTTGAAGCCAAACCGATAAGAGCTTGATCCGTACTCGACCTGGAGATTGTGGAACTCCGAAGACTCTTTGAAGCCTTCGATGGCGCGCTCTCTCTCCTCAGCTCGCGCCTCTTGGATGGCGGTCTTGAAGATCTCGGTGCTCTCTTTGATCATCGCATTAAGGTTCTCGTTCTCGCACTGGAGCTTCTCCTTCTCCTCAGTCAACGCCATGATCAGCTCCTGTTGACTCTGAGCTCCTTTCTTAGCCCTAAGAATCTCACCCCGAGCTAAGTCCAGCTCGCAATAAAGTTTCTGAGCATTCTCCTCGGCTTCCCGAGCTCGCTTCAAGCAGACCTCGGACTGGTAGACTAGCGAGTGAATGGCGGAGTTCACATGGCAAAAAGAAAGCAGATGTAAGTACCTTTAAAAAACGAATAAGGAAACAAAGTATAAAGGTAAAGTATTCACCACCATACAGTAACTGGTAGCTTGGCCTTCGAGCTAGCTTGTGGGCATGTCAGCCCACTCCGCGACTTCGGCGGGAAATATGGCATCTTTACTTTTGAGGAGCCCGAGTTAAGGGGTCATTATGCTCTCCTTCGAGAGTTGAAGCTCGGGCACGGAAGTGCTCTCAAGTTCACGAGGCGGAGCTCCTTCGTCCTAGTCTTCGTCCAGGTCCACGATAGGAGGTTGGGGACGGACCTCCTCCTCCAGAAGCTTGGTAGAGATCGGCTCCGATGCAACGACCTCGGGCGGAACGGGGGCAGAAGGACCGGCCTCCCGGCGAGACTTCTTTGAGGCCTTCCTCTTTTTTCCTCTCTAGAAGCTCCTTAGAAGGTTCTCCACATCAACCTCTTCCATGGCTACTGCAAGAGAAAAAAGAAAAGGTTAGTCGCGAACTGAAGAAAATTCAAAATAAAAAAGAATATGAGCACCGAGGTGGAAACCTACCAGGAGGGCTCAGCCCAGCTCGCACAAGCTTCTCCTCGGTCAAGAAATCTCTCATCTCCAGGAGTTAATGACCGCTCTGGTCTCCTCATCTAACCTCACCCCAGTGTCTTTAATGGCCACCTGCCAGTGAGTCAGGAAGGGCCACCCCTCAGGGTTCTGGACAAAAAAGTATCTCCTCTTCCAGGCAGGTATTTTGTTCGAACTGCCAAACTGGATTTTGAACCTGGGGCGAGGAGAGATGTAGTAACTCTATCGGATGTCCCCGCGCAGGCAAGCGGAGTTCTTTTTGATTGAACAGATCAAGCTAAAAATTTCTAAGGACAGAGGTCGATTATACTCGTGGAATAGGGAAATTGTACCTACTATAGTTCGGATAGAGTTCGGGTGTAATTGGTTGATGGTGATATCAAATAACTTAATTATTTCTACAATGAATGGGTGGAGCGGGAAGCGCAGCCCAGCTACAAGTTGCTCTTCGAAAACCATGAGCTCATGGTGACCATGAACCCAAGGGAACCCGACCCAAAGGAATACAGAATACAAGGTTATCGGGAAGACGATAACGAGCTACCAAGGACAGTAGCCTGTCTGAGGTCATAGTGGAAGGACCGAAGTCATTTGGATCCCGACCCCGAGAAGAAGACGGGACCCCCTCTCTGGATGTCGGTCCCTCCTCCCGAGCTACAGACTCCTCAGGCCAAGATGGCCCGACTTCGGGTAAAGAGGTTTCTCCTAAGGGGCGGGGGGGGGGGGGGGGAACTACCTAGCGAGGAGCTGACCTCACCAACGGGAGCCGAGGACTGCACCTCGGCACCCTCAAACCCACTAGAGTCACTAAGAAGTCTATATATACTAGCACTAGACATATTGAAACTGGAACAGGAAAGGAGAACAAACTAACGAAGAAAAGACGAACTCACCAAGAAGATGAAAACGACCTCGGAACACAAGGGAAGAATTGGCGAGCTGAAAGACTCCGACGCGACCTCGGGAGAGCTCAATCACAAGATTTTTGGAGAAGAAGAGGGGCCCCTCGGCCCCCTATTTATAGCTCACCGCATGGCGATCAACGGCTTAGACCTGCTCGATTGAGTGCACTCTTTGACGTCCGCAGAGTCTATAAACAGCATGACGTCCGCGCGTACCCGGGATGCGATTTGGGTCATTTCGTGGTTTAGCCAGACAGTTGAACAGGCCCGACCAACGGTTCGCTCTTCCACAGTACACTAACTTAAGCATCGGAGCGACCTCACCGAGTTAGCCACCCCGGGTTCTCTAATCCATTATCTTGCAGATTCATCCAGCTCGCTGCTCGATTGGAAGCCAGATCATCCTCCAGCTTGGAGTAGTCAGATCGCGCTGCATCAAATACAAATACAAATATGTACAATGCAAATACATACAAAATAATACAAGTTACAAGGTTTTACACTCTACATATTTGTATTTGTACTCCTTCCAAACTAAGCCTTTGTAACAAAATAGACAAATTGTGTAGGGCATCCCTTACAACTGCGTGAAATCCCTCCCAAACGGGCACTTATATTTCTTACCCAAAAGACTGGTGAATGCCCATACAACCCATAATGTATATGATAGGCATTATATACCCTTCCAATTAAGTCTATTAAATTGTTATGGCTGCATTTGGATGCAATGTAAATCAAGAACCGTTGTAAATTTTACATCAGTTTGGTTTTGTAGGCATTTGGAAAGAGGGTGTAATTATTATCAATGTAAAACTCCACTTCGGTTCAGTTTTGCATGCTTTTGGATGGAGTGGAGTTTTACGTCGATAATCGATGTAAAACCTCATCATCTCTAAAGTTTCACATCGATAATCGATATAAAAACTACATCAATTTTATCGATATAAAGCTTTACACTCTTCCACCCATCACAATTTTCAAAAAGCAACGGTCACTTTCATGGTTCAGTGTAAAACGTCATCAATGTATTTTTACACCGATAGTATAATGTTTTACACTGATTCCAAATGCAGCCTATAATATCACTGGTTCCAATGTACAACCAATTTAACTTGATTCACCAATTGATCTACTTGATTGAATAACTGATGTGATGACCCTTCAATAATAAACAACCATTAGTACCTCAATGTTTTTATATAGAGGGAAAAAAGATATAAACACTGCAAGCTACATACCCTACCTGAACCCATTTCATTACTATCATCATTATCATCCAAACCTTATCTCAACTATATAGGATTGACTATATTTCATTGTTATATTATTGGTGCTTAAATCCATGGTTTTGAAAATCAGACCGGACTAGACAATTGGACCAGTTGACCTAGAAACTTGTTGTGCAATCGATTCTGTTTTACCCTAAAATCACTCTTGGGCAAAAAACTGTTGATTTGGTTAGCAATTCGCTGACCCAGGTAGTCAAATTGTTGACCCATAGACCCAAACAATGGTTTTTGGCCATTTTTTTCTCATTTTTTATTTTTTTAAATGAGAACGAGCCATCCATTCAAACTGGATTGTCAAGACCGTTTGACCCAAGAACCAGTCCCCAAAATGGTTTTGTGTCTAGTCCGGATTTTAAAACCTTGCATTCTTACTATTTCTACTCATATCCCTTTCTTGCCATTCTAATCCTTCATCTTGTAACAAATCACTTCTTATAGGTGATGGTGGTGGTCTTCTATACACATGACTCCAAGGATCATCTAAAAACGCCATCTAATACTTAAATAAATAGTTAAATCAACTAATTTGTCTATATACATATTCGCTAATCCCTGTAGTGGTGTTGAACTTTAACAACTCAAAGTTTGAGAAATAGATAGATAATCTATATCAATATATATACTATATTATAAAGTGATTAGGTTCCACATCAGTAGCCCTCTCCTTCTCTCATTCCCCCTTCTCTATTCTCTCTTTAAACCTCTATCCTTTCTCCCTTACCCCTTTCTAGCTCTCTCATTCACTCTCTCTTTCCTCTTCTTCCCTACCCAACCCACTCATTAAACCACATGGCAAGGGAGTTATTTATCAAGTAAAGAAAGAGAAACTTGGTTTTATAATATCTAGCCAAGTGGCAGCACTATCCCACACCTTTCCCTAAATTATCTCTATTTCCTATTTATCTACTCCCATTTTTTGTTTATATCTATATAAACAAATTTTGAATTAAAAATTTGAGAATTATTTAAAATTTTAAATTATGTAATTACTTTAAAATAATTATTATAAAAACAAAATAATTTATGGATTATTTAATTTAATAACCAAAGAATATTTTAAAATTTTAAATGACGAAATTATAAATGTTATTCACATAATAAAAATTTAAAACTAAAAAATATTATTTAAATATAACAATAAATAAATTTTTTAAATAAAAATATTAAAAATAGATAAATAATTATATAACATAAAATATATAAATTTTAAATAACAAAGATTAAATACTTTACATATTATTTAAATATTTAAATAACTAACTATTTTAAAATTTATTATAAACACAAGAATAATATTTTTATGGATTATCAAATTTAATAACTAAATGGTATTTTAAAAATTTGAATGACAAAATAATTTGAAAATTATTCAAATAATAAAAAAATTAAAACTAAAAAATATTATTTAAAATTTTTAAATATTTTACATATTACTTAAATATTTAAATAACGAAATACTTAATATAACTAAATTTTCAATAGTTAAAATAACGAAATTATGTAACAAGTTTAAAAAAATTCTAACAAGGAGAAAAGTAATTATAATAGATTTCATAATATTCGAATTAATAATATAACAAAATTATATAATAATAATAATATAAATTATAATTTTACAAATTATTAAATTCAATAAATAATTAATATTTTAAATATATAAATAATGACATTATTTGAATAACTAAACAATATTGTAAATAACTATTTTTTAAATATGCTAAATATTAAAAAAAATAATAATTAAATCATATTTTGAATATTAATTAAAAAAGATGTTAAATAACGAAATTATGTAATAATATTTTTCAAATATTTATCCATATGTATTATATATTTGTGTATACTAAAATTAATATTTAGTGTATCTCAGTAATTATTTATTGTATTTGTCGTAAATATATTTTTAACAATTATGTATAAATCTATTTTTGTTTTGTCATTTAACATAAACATTTCAATAATTACTGGAGAATAAATTATTATTATTTATCTTTTAAATTTATTTTTTGTACTTATTAGATTTATTGTATTTTTTATAATTTATTAATTAATACTTCTTAGAGATTAAACTATTATTGGATATTACACTATTTATTGACTAATTTAATATATTTATAGTATTTATTGTATTTTCATAATTATTGTATTCATTGTATATTTATAAGTTATTTGTTGTATTTCCATTATAAATTTATTTTCAATAGTTGTGTATGTTCGCTATAAATGCTCAACAATTATTGGAGATAAGGCTATTGCCAATTATTAGAGACTATACTATTAATTTAGCTAAAATTAGGAGTTTTCATGGGTCATTTCAGTTTGGTTGAAGGTTGTTTGGCGAACTAAACCAACTTGGTTGGATTGGGGAGTTGGTCACCCAAAACTAGATGTTCATGGGCCAGGTAGCCCAATGGGGGGGCTTGGATCGACCCATTCAAAATCTAGCTTGGACAACATTTTAAGCCCACGGGCTTAGGCTTGGGCTTTAAACATCGTGCCTGGCTATTTTCTGCGCCAAGCTTGAGCTTTCCCAAATAAGCCCATCCTAAGCTCGACCAAATAATATTATATATAGTAAAAAATATAATATACATTAATAATAAGTAAAATATATATTATATAATAATAAAGTTAGTAGTAAAAAGGGTATTATATATATTCCACACACATTCCCAATAACCTAAATAATATCATTTCCTAAAATTTCTCCTAAACTATCTCCCCAACTATCCCCCACTTTCTCCTAAATTATCTCTAATTCCTATTTATCCTCTCTCCCACTTTTTACCGATATCCATCTAAAAAAGTTTGAATTAAAAAATCATTTAAATATTCTAATGAAATTATATAATAGCTTTAAAATATTGATTAAAAATATAAAAAATAATTTTAATAGATTTAATAATATTCATATAATTAATAATTTTAAACAAAATTCATCACAAAATTATGTACTAACAATATAAATTGTGGTTGTTCGGATTATTCAATTTAAATGTCATTCGAGTTATAAAAGTTTAACATTAAAAAATAAAATATTATTTAAATATTTAATAGCTAAATAATTATCCAATGGAATATTTAATATTATGTAATAACTTTGAAATAAATAAAATTCAAATAACAAAAAAAATTTAAAATTTTATATATTATTTAAATATTTTAAATAAACAAAATATTTTACCTAACTAGATTTTAAATAGTTAAAATAATGAAATTATGAAATAAATTTAAAAAATTTATTAAAACTAAAAAATAATTATAACATAATATTCAAACTAATAATAATTTAATATTTTACAAAATTAATAATGAAATTACATAATAATAGTATAAATTATAATTTTATGGATTATTAAATTTAATAAATAATTAATATTTTAAAATTTAAATAATGATATTATTTAAACAACTAATTTCACTTACATAAATTAATAATTATAGAAAATAACTTTAAAAAATTTAGGGAAATTGTCTAAAACTCACCATGAGTTTTCGACATTTCTCTTAAACTCACCACAACCTTTCAAAACATTTAGGGAACCCCATGTCAATGAGTTTTATTTTCCAAAACTCACCTTCCATTAGTGCACCTTTAATGTTTCTTAACAGAAATGACCATGTTTGCATAAATAACAATTTTCATGACCAAATTACCCTTGAATGTCGAGTTAGGGTAAAAGGGTCATTTAGGTTAGGGTTATACTAAAATTCTCTCTCTCTCTCTCTCTCTCGCTCAGATTTGGCCACCGCACCACCTTCTCTTGCTCATATCTTGAAGATAGTCGCTGCATCACCCTCTCTCTTGCTTAGATCTTACTCTGCCATAGTACCTTCTCTCTCGTTCTTAAAGGTAGTCGCACCACCCTTTCTCTTGCTCAGATCTTCTCGTTGCACCACCCTCTTCAAATATTGTCGCCACACCACCTTCTCTCTCGCTTAGATCTTGAAGGTAGCCATTGCACCACCTCTCTCTCTTGCTCAGATCTTGTCAATGTCACACCACCCTCTTTGCATCTTGTCAATCGCCGTAGCACCTTCTTTCTTGCTCAGATCTTGAAGATACAAACTTCACCAATCTCTCTCTCTCTCTCATTTGAAGGTCGCAACCACACAAATCTATTGTTTGAAGATCTACTGGATTGAAGATTTTAAAGAAGAGGGATAAAAAATTTCAAAGATTTTTGATGTTTTGAAACATTTGCAATGTATTCTTTTGAATCTGGAATGTAAATCCCCATTGAGGGTTCTACAAATTTATGCAAAAAAATATTTTTGTAATTTTTTATCTGATTGTCTTAAATATTTTTTTAAATTTTGTTGCAATAATCTTCGGATTCAATGTCTAATTTTTGTTTACATTTTGAAAAATTTTATCATTTTATTAGTTTGTTTGTAATTTTTGATTTTTTCTAAAATATATAATTTAAAAAATATCATTTTTTAAAATTTTGCCTTTTTAGTTGATATTTTTAAATTTTTATCATTTTATGTACTTTTGCATAGGTTTTTATTATCTTTTTGAAAATTTTATCACTTTCTTGTGTTTTTTACAAATTTTTACTTTTTTCTATAATATATAATTTTTTAATTTTTATCATTTTATGTACATTTGCAATTTTTGTTTTTATCCAACCTTTATATATTTTCAAGTTTTTTTGTCTTTTTCAAATTTCAATTTTCTTTTTTCTTTTTTTTTTCATTTTAGTGTTTTGTTATAATTTCTGTTTTTTTTTTTTTTACATTTTCTATTTTCTACAATCTATAAATTTTTCTGTATTTTTGTTATTTATTTGCAATTTCTATGTTTTTCTATAATTTTAGGTGTTTTTTATACAATTTTTATTTTTTGAGTTTTTTTTTTCAATTTGTATAGTTTTTTATATTTTTGTAATTTATGTCTTTTTATGTATTTTATATTTGAAAATATTTTTTGAACATTTTCCTTTTTTCATGTTTTTGTAGTTAAAATATTGAAATATATAGGTATATATATTATATTTTTCTATGAATGGTAAAACGTTAATATATTAACTCTCATTAGTCTGTTTAACGTCAAGTTAGTGACATGGTGAGTTTTAGACATTTTGAAAAGTTATGGTGAATTTAAGAGAAATGTTGAAAACTCATGGTGAGTTTTAGACAATTTCCCAAAAATTTAATATTTATTGTATTTTAAGTTAGTGACATGGTGATAATAATTTTAAAATATTAGTCTATATTTATATATGCTAAAATTAATATTTATTGTATTTTAAGTAATTATTTATTGTTTTTTGTGATAAATATATTTTCAATAATTATGTATAAATCTATTTTTGTTTCGTTATTTAACAAAAAAAATTCAATAATTATTGGATATTAAAATACTGTATTTAACTTTTTAAGTTTAATTTATTGTAGTTATTGTTTTTTTGTTGTAATTTATTAGTTAATATTTCTTAGATATTAAACTATTAATTGAAATTACACTATTTATTGGCTAATTTAATATACTTTTTAGTATTTATTTGTATTTTTATTGCTATTTATTATTTTTCGTTATCAATATATTTTCAATAATTATGTATCTTCACTATAAATTTTCAATAATTATTGGAGATTAAACTATTGTCATTTATTAGAGATTAGACTATTTGTTTAGTTGAAATTAGGAGTGCTCATGGGTAGTTCGGTTAGGTTGTAGGTTGTTTGGCCAATGAAATTGACTTGGTCAGCTGGTTGGGGAGTTGGTCACCCGAAAATGACTGGCCATTAGTGAAAACCGGCCAATTCGGGTTGTATAAATTTGGGTTGATTTTCGGTTTGGCTGGTCGATTCAAAAGATTTAAACTTAAAAATTAAATTTAAATTAAAAAAAATTAAGCTTAAAATTTAAATTTATGATATAAAATATTTTTGACTAAGAAATGTGTGAACTTTCCCACTTCCCATACTAAAAAAATTGTATTAAAAATATAGAATATTAATATATATATCTATTGTCGGGTCGTTCGATTTTGGTCGATTTACAAATGGCCAAAATGAACTGATCCAACCTGGTCATGTTGGGGAATTGTTGAACCAAAGTCGACCAGAAGTACTAGAAAACAAACCAACTCGGGTCGAGTTGGTTGATTTCATCAATTTGATGAACGACCCTAATTGAAATTAATTGTTGTTATTTTTTTATTGTAAAAAAACATTAAAAATAGTATATAAAATATAAGGGAAAATCTATGATGCAGGAAAGATATGATATCAGGAGAGTTTTGACCAATCAAAATCCACTCATGAATTTTGATAAATAACACCTGATTGGCTATCACGTTTATGATTGGTCAAAAATTTTTGAGATATCATATCTTTTCCACATCACAATTGAACCCAAAATATAAATAATTATTAATTATTTAAAAAAGTTAAAAAGATAAAACAATTATATACTTTTATGTGTTTCTATTATTTAGCTTGTACTTAACAAATTGTTCATTGCATGAATCCCCAGTCCCCACCAGTTCTTTTGAAAGAATGCTTTATTCACCAATATGCGTGTTTTTCCCCTTTGTCTTTCATCAGCACTTGAGAATTGAGAGGGAATCCGATTCAATGAAGACTCTTGAATCCCCGTGCCCATGATTCTTCGAGGCCTTGCACGATGGCCCAATACTTATAGCTTTGCAACTTATTCTTCTTCTTCTTGACTTTGATGAGATACCTGCCTTACCTCCTTCCTTTATGGTCTTAAAACAATTATCCAGCATAGTTGGGGCCCAAAAGGGCTCTGCATTATTTTCTCACCGGCTCTTATAGTTAATGGGCAAGTTTCAGTGCAAACTTTGTACAAATTTGGTCAAGTAAGTTCTTCCTTTAAGAGTCCACTTTATCCAATCAAATTATATACTAAGCTACTAACTACTTCGTTCATGTTCCCATGTTTTTATAATATGAAGTTTATGATTCTCTTATTGGCCCATCATAGTGTAGGGTGCAACATGGTTGTAGCCAAAGCGAACTCTTTCTTGGTGCCCTTTTTTGTCGATTCAAACGGCTATTATCACCTAAGAAAGTTTCAATAATCTATATGAGAGCCAGAGATGATATGGAATGAGGACAGGTGTTGTCAATCTAGGGTTTCCATTGGTTAATGGAAGTTTCCTGTTCTTTTGAAAAATAGTTTTACTGTGGTTGAGTGCTGCCCTGTTATCTGTGATAAGCCTTCGTTGGTCTAGTTCTTTTTTTCTGTGCTGTTCTTGTTATGTTGTTTTGTCTTCCTGTGTTTTAATGAAAGTTCTATTAAAAAAAAGAGTCCCAAAATCAAAACCATACCGTTAGGACAGTTTGGCTCGTGAATGGGCAGCCGAAAATAGAGAGAATACAGAAGGGAATTGATAGATTCTCTACGCAATTGGAATGCCATTGGGCTGAAAATATACTGAAAGATTTTGTGAAGAATATGATTTTTTTTTTCGATGTATACAAAATCTTACATGTCAATAGGATAGGCCAAGGTTTTTAAAATCAAACCGGACAATGAACTTGTCAGGGTCCGGTTCCCATGTTGAACGGTTCGACCATTCGAACCGAATAGATGGCCCGCTCTGATAAAAAAATAAAAAACGGTCAAAACTGCTGAACGGCTTGAACAATTTGATTGCCCAGGTCCGGTCACCTCCCAGTTTTTCCAGTCTGACCGTCCGGTCCGGTCGGGTTTTGAAAATCATGGGATAGGCAATGTTATGTTCTGCTTGTAAATATAAGAGAAAACCATGGGATAGGCAAATTAACTGGATTTGGTTCAATCCGATCCAATCCAATGTGAGTCCAATCCAATCCAATAAATATTTTGGGCCAGTCCAATTGAATGTTTGGACCATCCAATCTGTTCAAATTTGTTTTAATTTAGATTGCTTTCAACCCAAATCTGGTCCATTGATACCTATATTCTTATCTTATATGAACCAACCAGATATTGGCTCAATCCAACCTATTTCAATATAAATTCATTATGAATAGACCAGGTCCAATTCAATCCAATAAATACTTTGGACCATTAAGTCTGGACTGCTCCAATTCAATATGTATTATTGGTTCATCCAATCCGTTCAAATTAATTTTGGTTTGGACATGATCCAACTCAAAACAGGTCCATTAACACCGACATCCCGATAATTCTTCTAAATAATTTTACATCTTTAATGAAAAGTTTGAAGGGAAGGGGGTGTAATTGGTGTAGCTCAGTGGCCATCACTATTCTGGCCCCAAATTTAAGAGTTTGCCCGAACGACCCAATCCAAGGCCTGCTCCAGCTTGAGAGCAAGCCTATGCAAACCGTATAACCTGGGCATGTGTCAGTGGACATAATTTACCATCTGTCTTAAATTAGGATGATAAAGGATACACCATTCTTTGTAAAGCACGGTCTTTACTCTTTACAATGGAGATTAACCGGGCATCTGGGAGGGATGGTCATAAGTTTTTCGGATATTATGTCTTATTGGAACTCGAGAAATATTTTAAATTTTTCATGATTGTTGAAGAATAGACCAAGTATCAGATCATTTAGAGGTAAGTCTTCTTGTCAAACTAAAACAAGAGGAAAAGAAAATTTTTCTATACAAGTCTATTGCTCGAATCTCCAAAAGAGCTTCAAAAGTTTTAGGAACCTAGCGAATTTGTCAATCTTCCTTTACTTGCGTTGTTTTTATTTTATTTAATTTGTTTCATATAAATTCATTATAAAATGCATATTTCATACAATATATCCTGAATTTTTCATTATATTGTTCTGTAGAAGGATTTGACTATGATATCGAAAAAACATGATACCAGAAAAATTTGTATCCAGTCAACTGGCATCACAAAAGAGGTGATCAATCATATGGTATTCATCACACTTCACAGGGTGCTTTGTTGGCCAAAGTTCTTTCAGTCCCATATCTTTCTAATTTCATAGATTTTCCCCTTGTACAAGACCAGGCCAGTAAATTACACATTTGAGCTTTCAAAGAGTTCATAAGCCCTTCCAGTATCATAGATTTTCCCTTAGGCTGTGCTTGGTTGCAGTGCAATCTTAATTGCAGTAGTACAAATGCATGGGAGTGTAATTGAAAAGAATGCAAATTCTGGTTTAACTTTGTTTTGGGTTTTATTTCATTCTGTTTTAGGTTTTATTTTACTTCATTTGTACTACAATCAAATAAAATAAGGTAAGTTTTGAAATAAAAATAAACTAAAATTTGCACCCAAATCATTTGCACTATCATAGTGCAAATTTATTTACACTACAACCAAACACAGCCTTACTAAAATTGATCATTGGAAAAAAAAAAGACCATTATGTGGGTGGATGGTTTGGGCCTGGGGGAGTGGGGGTTGTTTGTTTGTTATAAGATTAAAATTGGGTAAATCTGCTTCTGGTCAGAAAAATTTTCTCCAAACTTATCAATATTAGCTAGTATCATCATTATTCATGATGAACATCGTTGTAACAACCTTTTGTATATTATTCCTGTTTTCTTGGTAATGCAATTAATATGGTTCTCTACTTGTTAAATCACATTATTTAAGCTTGATGCAAATTAATAGCGTTTTGTTGTTTTTTTTTTCCCTCTTTGAAAGGAAATTTGTCCATCTCTAAAATGACGAGATAAACCTGGGCTGAACAAATAAAGATATCAAAGGAAAAATATAAGTACTATGGCCTACTAATTGAACTAACACCACCCATTAAAGGTTTGGTCCCTAACAATGGTGATCCAATTCAAAGGAATTTATGTAACATCAATTGAGTCCGTATCACAGGTTGGGAGCAATCAGTTAGTTAATTAAATTGTGGCCAGCAATGCAATGAGAAAGGGGAAAAAACAACAGACACGAAGAAGGCAGCAATCCTCATCCATGACAGTTTGGTCTACCAGCTGAAGGAGCGTTATACGTCAATTCCTGTTGATGGATTTCTTTTGTATACGTGGTGGATTCATGGTTTTCCACTTGTATAATTTTATATAAATAGTTCCAAGAAGAATGACACAAAGAAATAACCCGCCCGCAGCCGCATTATTGTTCTATTGAGAAAAAAAGTCTATGACTGGGCCAGTGCCCAGTGGGCCTTGGCAGCAAGATCCGAACTAGACCGAAACTCCCTTGGAGACTGAGGCCAATTCACTTCAAGAGTCGGCATTAATGGGTAACCGAATTTCTTGCCCACTACTCTCTACCCACATTTTGTCCGCTGTGAATTGCAGCTACATATTACCATCTTAAATTGTGTGATGTGTCACTGCAATTTACGGCAAATAGAATATGAATAAAAAAGTGAATAGAAAATCTGGATTCCTCTTTGCACGCACGTGAGAAAATGATCCAAAGTCCAAGAGTATGGATTACTACTCCCTTAGAAAATTTCTTTAGAGCCCGTTTGGGAGGATTTCCGCTTTCATCGATCCATTTTACAGAAACTATATGAGATGGCTTCGCCACAATTTGGATTTTGCAGCTTCTATAAGCGTAATTCCATTCTGTAACAAACACGATTTCATAATATTTCAAATTTCTCAATTCATGAAACATTAGAAGCCGCTGTGTGAAAACCCTCCCAAACAGAGACTTATTTTCTTCTATTTGCAGTATTGCTTTAAAGAGATTCATTACTTGGTCGGCCCTTTTCAAAAGAAACGTAGCTAAATGACCACTTTTTTGTTTGAAAAAAAAAAATGAAAAATAACGCCGCCCTTGGAATATTCATGGCGCTGATGCATGACTAATTATTGCATTTGTCCGGTTAAAAAAGAAGAAGGATGAAATAGTTAATGACTTAAATAAAGATAATAATAATAAGGCGAGATGGAGATCTCTGCTGAAAGTGAAAGGTGACCACTTTAATTAATTAGGTGGTTATCAAACATATATAGGTAGCTTGTGGATGGAACAGGTAGGCAGTCCAATTCTTTAGGGATTTCCGGATTGCTACGTGTCTTACTTAGTTCAGGCAGCCTACATGTCTAGGGGTCCGGCCTCTTTCACGGCTGGGTGCATATGCATACCGTTGGCGCAGCATGAGGACGCACCACGCATCCTGTGCCTCGTGCGTGTGCTTCAAACGTGAGAGTGGAGTAAACGTCGTTAAGAGCCTTATTCTCGCCAGATTCTTCTCACTCTCACTCTCTCGCCAAACCAGTCCAAACCCTGTTCACGCTCACTCTCTCCCTCTCCAACCGGTAGCAACTAACAGCCATCATCAACGACCAGAGAAAAACCTCAGGTGTTCCTTTCTTTTCACTTTTTTCTTCCCCAAATATTGCATCTTTGTCATAAAAGACCTGACCCTAACCAGTTTGGATACATTCATATTCACTGCATCATCTGATATTGTTTCACCGGATACCAACGATCGGCGACAATTAATGGAGCACATCACTGAAGTTGAGTTTCTGGTTGTAAGCACAACATAGAAGGTGATAGTTAACACAAAGGAGCACATCACACTCCTTGAAGAACAAAAATCCCTAGCAGATGAACAAGCCTAGATGCTACACAAACTAAGAGACGTAGAAAGTAGGCTGTAGTACTGAAGAGATAGGCAGAGCAGTTGGTAAGCACCAAAGAGGTGTTCAAGATGCAGAACAGAGTATGTTTAGGGAAGGAAAAAAAAATGAAAAGAGTCTCCGGTCGCTGGTGTTAACATTCGCAGGTGATGGCTGTTGATCGCCGCCGGTTGGAGAGGGAGAGAGTGAGCATGAACAGGGTTTTGTAAAAGAGTGAGAGTGAGAGTGAGAGTGAGAGGAGTCCGGCGAGAACAAGACTCCTAACGACATTTACTCCACTCACACATGCACGAGGCACAAGATGCGTGGCACATCATCATGCTGTGCGAATATTGCACGTATGCACCCTGCCCTGATAGAAGGAGTTGAGATCTTCTGTCAACACAACACTTCCCAACCCTCTACCAACATAATCTAACATTGCACAACTTAATCTCCATGTCTAATGCTTGGGCGAAAGGATTAATATTCTATCACCTCAATGTTATTGGACGGCTATAGGTTTGGACTTGGGGAATTAATTTAGAGTATCACTGGCAAAAAGTACGAATAGCATGAAGAATATTTTTGTAATTTTTTGAGGATAAAATTTACCCCTCTTTATTTAAATTTATTGATAAAAAATAAGGACAAATAGGGTAATTGATTATTGATATTAAATGAGTTGAAAGAAGTCATTTTAAGATGTTGAGTGCATTCAATTCCCTCTCATTAAATCCAAAATTTAAGAAATTAATTTGCATTCACCTTCATTTAATCATATATTTTAGGAATTTTTGTTTATTTTTATTATTAAATTATATTAATTAAATCCATACATAATAAATTAATAATTATAATAACATAAAAAATTATACTTTTAAAGTCTACCTAAAAATAGTGTTTTCATCTAGGTGGTGGTAAGAAATTAAACCATTTTTGGTCAAATGGGGCAATCCATGTTGCCACAATTTAATAATAAAATTCAAAAATATATAAAATGTAAAAAATATATAAAAATTAAAAAAAAATGAAAACATTTTTAGTATCATATATTCAACATATTAAACAATAAGTATGAAAAATAAGAAATGTTTTTATTAATAATGGAGATGGAACGTAAAATTTAAAACCAATTGGAAATAAAATTGTTTTTCTATTATATCTCATTAAATCTCATATCTAGAGTATATTATCTCATTAAATCATATTTTTAAGATATATTTATCTTATCATTAAATTCTATTAATTAAATCCATAAAATTAATTTTAATAGTATAAAAATAAATATTTTGAAAAGTAATTCGGAAACAAAACCATTTTCTTCCCTTCCAGTGATGGGTAAGCAATTCAACCATTTGGGGTCAAATGGGTTAATAAATAATTTCATTATTAAATAATAAAAAAATTAAAATATATAAAATATATAATACAAAAAAGAACCGGGCATATCTCTAATACTATATATTCATTATATAAAACAAAAATAAGTATGGAATATAAGAAGTATTTTTATTAATGATGAAAATGGAATGCTAAATTTAAAATCAACATAAAAATGAAATGATATCATAGTCAAATAATAGAAATTTTAAAAATAGAAAATACAAAGAATCACAAAGTGTAAAAAAATAGAGAAAATTTTGGGTGCATATCTAATGTTATATATTTATAAAAATAAAATGTTGGATACATCTCTAACACTATTTGTTCATTTTATTAAACAAAAATAAGTATTTTAGGTAAGAAATACTTTTATCATTGATGAAAATGAAATACAAAATTTAATGTCAACTTAGAAATCAAACTATTTTTCTTTTTGGGTGGTGTGTTAGTGGTTTGGTTCAAATGGAATAACTGATAATATGATAGTTAAATAATAAACCTTTAAAAGGTAATAAAAATTACAAGTAATCAAATATATTATGTCAAACAAGAATTAAGTGTGATAAATACAAATTATTTATATAATGTAGATTAAATATATAACTTAAAATTGTTTCGAAAGCAAAGCCTTTTCTTATCTGGATGGTGGGTAAGTGATCCAACTTTTCAAAGAAACTCATGATGCCATAATTGAATAATAAATATTTAAAAAAAAATAGAACAGAAATTGAAAAAGTAGAGAATTGTGTTGAAAACATTTAGGAACATTTCTAATGTTATACAAATATATACTCATCATATTAAATGAAAATAATTGTTAAAATAAAAATTATTTATATTTATGATAGAAATAAAATACAAAATACAAAACAACAACAACAACAACAACAACAACAACAACAACAACAACAATAATAATAATAATAATAATAATAATAATAATAATAATAATAATAATAATAATTGTTATTATAATTTAAAATTTGTACATACAATGCACATGCACATTTATTACAAGCATATAAGTTTATTTTTAATCATATTATTACTTTTGTTAATTTTATTTTCTGTATTAAATATGATATATCTCAAATTTAAATAATTAATATAAAAAAATTTCTCACACACAACACATGTGCTTGATTATTAATAATGCTGAAAAACCTAAAAAGTGACACAAAGAGGATTGCATCAATTGTTCACAGAAGATACAGATTACAGACTTTGCCTCCTACTTACCTATAGACTTGTTCATGGGCCGGGCTGGGCTTTTACTCATCATTAATGGAAATACGTTAGGCTCGAGCCCGAGCCCGGCCCGACCAACGGGACTACAACTTGGGCCCGAGCCCGGCCCTGACAAAAAGCCCGAAGCCTGATCTAATAAAAAAGATTACAATTTTCCCTATTCAAATTAGAATTAAAAATTCAGATGGTTTTTTTTCCTATTTAAATGAACAATGGGCCTACAAGATGGTTTTTTTCCCTTTCTTTTACGTTTTAAAACACAGTTTTACATTCTTAAATAAAAAAATTTATTCAAATGGACATAATCACATAACCCACTTTAAGTCTAATTTTAGGTCGGGCTGGGCCGGGCTTGGGCCTGGCTATTTTGATAAAATCCGAGTCTGGCTCGAATTTATTGCGGGCCGGGCTTTTTGGCCCGAGTTTAAGCCCGCAGGCCTATAAACATGTTTAAACCCATCGGGGGACCGGGCCGAGCCGGGCTGGCCCGTCGGGCCACCCGATCCATGAACATGTCTACTTACGTATGACGAAATTGGAGCTTAAACTACGTGGCTTTTCATTAATATTTGCGTAAGTCCCTGTTAAGATTATTAAACAGCTGTGTTTGTATCTTCCATTAATTAATTAGAAAAGGATCAAAGGAAGGTATATGATCATACAGATAATCTTGCATGATTATATCGAGAAAAAGAAAGAACTCTGTCGCCTCATATATAGATCATTAATGAGATATGCATGATTAGATACTATTAACTAAGTAATAATTGTTCATTTCAGTTCACAGATGGGCGTAAGAAGAACCTCTTGGAACTTGAAAAGTTTAAAAAACGAACAGAGGGTGCACTTTCCTCAAAAGAAGCAGATTTAAATAAATAAATCAGAGTTAGGCATAGAAGAAAGATGCCGATCAATACAATAACTCTTGGACTCGTAGCGTCAGAAATCAGAATAGTAAGGCCCGGCCCCCCTCACCCTCTCTCAAGTCTCATGTTGACGTTGTTTGCAGACAAGTGATCGGATCTGATGGAGCAACACATGAATGTTTCATGGACGTGGACGGAGGCTTGATGCTTCAGCTCGTGAAGAGACGCATGCTTAGAATATTACGGTTCCCATAAATAGAGAAACAAGGAAAGAGAAGCAGAAAGCACCAGTAGATCAACTTTCATTTCAATATCCAAATATATAACTCCACCTAACAGCTTTCGGTGGTGATGCGACTTTGGCCTTAGGGTTAGGTACTCTACATTAATTGGGTTAATGACAAGATGCGGATGGGGCCCATTCACCCACCACATGAAGAATTTATCGTGGTTTGAATTGATAACGTGAGAAATACCTTATGCTGTGTTTGATTGATGTGCACAGCACAGCACTACGCAAATTTATGATAATGCATATGATTTTTCGGTTCGGATTAGACATAATGTTGTAAACATGTTAAATGATCATTTAGAAATTTTTTTAACACTTGTCTCTTAAAATACCTTCAGATAATCCTTGAAAAAGATTAATACATATAAGTTTTGGTGCAAACTTTTGTTATAAATCCTATCATGTCTCAAGAAGAATTTGGACTGCCCGTGGAAGATGAGGACAACTTTAGAAGACTAGCGAGCACCTAAGGTGTGGAGTGGAGTGCTATCACGTTTTTAGGGAGGCCAATCAAGTGACAGGACAATGATTAAGGTCCCGTTTGCTTTTCGATAAGTTACTTATTCGGGTAAATATAATTATTTAGGTAAGTTTTTTATGGGAAATACTTACCTATGTAAGTGCATTTACCCATGTTCTTTTATTTTTCAGGTAAATAAGGCAATGACCATTTTAACCATAGAAATCCATTATTAAAAAGGGCATTTTTGTCCCATTCAAGTATTGGTAACTTTTCCCCTATGTGGGAAAGTAATTTACCCACATAGGAGATGGGTATCAATTTCCTAGGTAAGTGATACCTAAAAAAAATAAATTTTTCATGATTCCCACATAAAGCTGAAAAAAAAAAACATGACATTCTTGGTCAATGGGAACCAAAATCCCATTGACCAACTTTCCCCCTCTCCAAATCCAAAAACAGCATGCCCTAAAGAAAATCTTTGTAATCCTAATGGAATTATCTCTCTTTGTAATGTTAATATTAATTCCTAGGTGTTTAAGTTCTATTTCCTTGACTGATTTGTGGAGCCGGTCTTGTAAACCTCTTTCTATTTTCACCAAAAAACCTTACTTTATTTTGTTTGTCTAATTGCAAATGAATTAAAATAAAATTCAAAACAAAATTATATCAAAATTCATTTGTACTACTACAAATAAAATTACACTATAAAAAAACAAAGCCTTAAAATTCAATACCAATTGGATAGACACGGGTTAGTCAAAAATACCAAAATATGGACGTACGCCTTAAATTCAAACGTTAATCTTTTTGATTCACGACTAATTCATGCATATATAAAAAACGAACTTGTCAATGTTGTCATTGTCTAAGCTGACGGATAAACCGGTCCAATCAACCATCCGGATCAACTACAGATTCCAAATATTGGGAATTTGGGAAAACAACCGATATAGTCATATAGACACAGAACGAAGAGGAAAAATCCGTTACGCCTGTGATTATGAAATCACGGCCTTCGATGTGTCTGTCACAACGTCGCTTCATCCGATCCTAAGGTGGGACAACAGCAATACATAAGGGCTTTGATTCTTTAGCCACGGGGGGAGTGGATTTTTTCTTTAATAAAAGACCAATATAAAAATATGTAAATACTACTATTTTTATTGCAAGAAAAAATCAATTATCTTTAATGAATTCAGCTTTCTTGAAATCAAGGTTTTTAAAATTGGACTAGACAGGTAGGGGTGGCAAAGAGTTGAGTTTTTTATGAGTTGTTCGAGTTTGGTTCGGCTCGGTTTCAACCGAGTTTAAGCTCAATTTATTGGTTCGATTATAAAATGAGTCAAGCTCGGGTTTAAGTCTCACGAGCCAAGCCGGCTCGAATATGTATATATATATTTGATATTTAATATATATAATAAAATTATAAAAAAATAATATATAATAAAAATATTATAATTCTTAATTTTTTAAATATCAAGTAAAACATCTTTTTATATATAATTTTTTATTTTTATAAAATATTTTTTCAAAATCGAGCTCGATCTTATGAATTTTTAACTCGAGCCGAGCTCGAACTAAAGGTTTTGGCTTGAACCGGGCTTGAGCCTTGTAGAAAAGTCTCAAGCCGAGCTCGAGCCTCATACTATTCAGCTCGGCTCAGCTCGAATCCACCCCTATAGACAGAGAATCATTTTGGAGACCGGTTCTCAAATCAAATGGTCCGGCCATTTGGTTTGAATGAACAATCCATTCTAACTTAAAAATTAAAAAATAAAAAAAAAAACAAAAATCATTGTTGTGATCAATAGTTCAACGATTTAACTGCCTAGATCAACGAGTTACTAACTAAATCAACTGTTTTTGACAGGCTATCTGACCAGTACCCAGGTTTTCTGGTCTAATTGTCCGATTTTGAAAATCATGCTTAAAATTAATATTTAATCTAGCTTTGCTATATAAAACTGGAAATACAAGTAGAAACGGCCAATTAAAACTTGCATTAAGTGGAATAAGCAAACATTCGGCAGTTCTGGTTAGAGACAGAAAATTTGTTTCAGTACTTACTAGATCGCGTTCATACCAAATTCACAGCCACTTGCAACCATATATTAAGAATATCTATATTTTTATTCATGAGCAAATATTCTCAATGAACAGCTGTAAGTGACTGAGAACGATGTGAACACGGTCTTGAAGATGAAATCCGAGTTTAGCTCATTCCAGGTGACAGAGTGACAGGTAATATGGTAGAGCAACGTCGTTTTCATTGATATCTTAGCCAGTTACGTGATTAAGAAATCCTAAGCACCTGTCCGGAAGGACCGGAACCATGACTGAATTAATGGTTTATGGAGCACAATAAATAAAGAAAATAGAAACATGAACCCTGAAATGACTGAAGGAAATCTCACTGAGCACGCCAAGTGGTTGCATGGTACATTTCTTGTCCTATTCTTCTTGTTTGCTTCGTTTGATTAAAAAGTTGATAGTTGGTTTCGTGGATTATATTGTTTTGTTAATATTTATTAGCAAATGCAAATAAACCATATATTATTTTTTTTTGGAAAAGTATACTGTAATCTATTGCAAAATTCTAAATTTTATTGCAAATCTACAATAATTCAAAATGTTAAATACTTCATTCTAAACATGAATGCCACTATGTATTGGTATTAATTCTGAGTTAACATTTACGCCAACTATATGGTGGGGCTAAGAATTATGATGATGAGTTGAACAATCATTCTCTTTCATTTTTGTACATGTATCATCTCCTCTTTTAGACAATAGTGGTATCATTTCTTGAGATCGGCTTCGGTTAATAGAAGTCCGTTTGTTCGTGTTTACACCATCTGAACAGCCTCCTACAGCCTTGTATTGAAAATATTTCTCCATGAAATAAAGCACAAAAATACGGAGATATTCTTAATGCAAGGCTATAAAGGCTGTTCGAATTGGTGTTGCACTGACCAAAGTTGAACTCCACTTTCTTATGTTGCCTTTTTGAGAAAAAACTTCCGGTCCTTTTAAATAAGGAAGAATGTCAATTAGCCTGAGGTCGGAATTTTTAGGCCTAGAGTACAGTTGGGGTGGGTGAAAGTTCAGAATTGATGCCAATTCACAGGCAGGCATTGATGTATAGAATGAAAGTTTTTGACATTTTGAATGTTTATAACTTTACAGTGGAAATCAGAAATCTGCATTAGACCTTTCTGTATTTCTCCATTTAAATAATAGGTACTATCACTTTTAACAATGGATGATGAATCCATGCTTTTCTTTTTTTTTTTGTCAATAAGATGGAATTCAATGCCAAATTTATTATGTAACATGCTAAGGAGGGAAATAAAGTGTAAGTGTTAAAGAAAAATGGTAAACCACCAAACTGATGGTGGTTAGGGCTGTCAATGGAACCGACCAAACCAATTATGCAGGTTTTGGTTTATTGATTTTGTCTAATAATTGGGTAAGTTCTCGTTCTTGTTTGTATAGATTATTGAATTTATTATATGTATATATAATAATAATTTTTATTATATTTTTTGTTTGAAATTGTATATTATTTTGATGTGAATTTTATTTTGGCTATATTATCAAAATTCAGGTTTTAAGTAAACAAATATAGATGTTAGTATAATTGGATCTACGGTCAGACTCTATTATCTTGTTTATTATTTAGGAATAATAAAGTTTTAGGCCTATGCTTTTTTTTTTTTTCTGATTAATAATCACTTCAAGACTAGACACCCCAATGTTCAAAGTATCGATACACCTCAGTATATTGGCAGAAGTGTATTGTTAAGTTAAATCATGCACTTTTTATGTTTTATTTAGTTTCTTTTCAAAATTTGGTTTACATATATTTTTTTATTAAAAGAGGGGTTCCCAGAAACACCTGTAAATAGGTGTTTTGGACCCTAAAAGAGACAATGCCTATCATATCAATACTTTGAACCTTAGGACACCCTGTCCTAGAGACGGGATTTGCTCTTCACAAATGGGCGTCTCACATGTACATCTATGTGCATTGAGAGCATCTCCCGTGAATAATAATTGATAAGCACGAAAGATATTCCCAATACATGATAGGATGTGCATATAAGGCACTCTGTCCAAATCTAAATCTGACTTGTGAACAACCCTACTGCTAATGGTGACTCAGTTGGTAGATTTTCTATCTATTCCTAGCGGAGATTAGAGGTCAGGTTACTACCTTGGCAGCTATGTAGCGAGTTTGAATCTGCCCCCCTCCCACCCCCCACCGCCCCTTGCACCCCACACAAGACGTCGTGTGTCCTCCCACACACTGCGTGCCTCTGCCTTGTGCTGAGCTAATGGGACAGCCGTTAGCTCAGTCCGTTACCTCTCATTTTGCCCAAAAAGTATGTATTCATATCTCCCTCCTCTCTCTCGAATCTCAGTCTCTCACTCGATCTCTCGACCTGTGCTCTTTGAAACCCGCCAGGGTTTGCCGAGTTCGAGTTCCCTCTTTCGACGCCGTTGATCGTTCCAGTAGATATACCGGAGGTATGTTTTCCTCTTTACTCTTAGTTGTAACATTCTCAGATCTGTTTTTCTCAATTTTTCTTTTTTTTATTTTTTAACTTCGCAAAAGGTGCGTACTCCCCGTTCCGGTAGATACAAGTGCGGATGGGGCAATGAGTTTCAGAAAGCGCAGGTCAAGATAGAACAGTGAGAGACAGATCAGAACTGAGACTAAAGAGGGAAACGTACCTCTGGAGTATCTGTCAGAATGATCGTTGACGTCAAAAGATGGAACTCGAACTCGACAAGCTTCAACGGGTATGTGGGGCGAAATGGGAGTTAACAGGACAAGCTAATGGTCGTCCCATTAGGTCCGCAGGAGGCGGAGGCTCCCGAGGGAGGACATGCGTCGTCTTATGATGCTGTAGGACGTTTTTGGGGCGTGAGGGGCATATTCGAACTCCTATGTAGCCTTATGTTATCAAACAAAAAAAATAGTAAATCTCTTTTTGGGTATATGATAAAATGATAAATCTATGGTGCAATAAATGTATAACAATGGAAAGAGTTCAAATTTCCTCCTTACAAAATGGGGTGAACACCCACCTCCCACTATATTGCAGCCGTACATCAGGAACATTTTCCTATTCTACTAGGAGTAATTCTAGATTCGATACTAGGAGCTTTGACCAAAACCAATCCCTCCTCCGCCTTTCCCAATTATTTGTGAATTTTGATAATGTGATGATATATAAAACGGATAATTGCTTCAGTTTTGATACAGGTTATAAAGTTAAATACTTTAATTTGATTATATAATATTGACTTTATATCTTTATCTTTAAGCTCAGTTTGGAGAGAGTACATATTTGCACTAATCAAAGCCAAATTCAACTGAGTCTTCCTTGCATATGTTCATATAACATGCCCTTACGCTAGTAATTAAGAGGTATTCATATATGCTCCAAACCACCAAATTGAATCAAACCAAACCAAAACTTGCAGTTTGGTTCAATTTCCTACATTTTAGAAGCCAAATCAAACTGTAAAATAATATTTATGCATGTCTATATATTGTTTGGGCTTTCTAATTAGATTAAGCCAAATAGAATGGCTCAAACTGTATTAACAATCGTATCAAATTGTAATTGGTTTGATTTGAAAAATTCTATTAGCAATGTAAATGAAACTTTAAACTCGAAAGACATCATAACAGATTATTTCCCTTTTTCAAATAGACAACTAATATGTGGAAATAAAAGAAAGCGACATGGACAAAGACGCAAACCCATTTTAACTACTATCTGAACTGTCACGGACAATATTCAACCTTAAGGACCCTAGTGATGACCATTCACACATGACGAGAAGAGTAGGCCAAGGGATATTTTGTTTCTACTGACTCTGTAAACAAACATACTAGCCCTTAATTTCCCGTTATTATAACATGTTTTGTTTAGTCACATATTTATAAAATTATTCCTTTTCCTATAACTAAATATCAGATAAGAACTTTGAGGCCTGGGCCATGGGGTAATTTCTCCTTTCTGACCTTCCAAGGGCTTGAATTTATTTGTGGTCTTTTCAGCTTATGAATACGACCAGACTCCTTTGCATCAGCGTTCTGAGACTCGTAACCCCCCCCCCCCCCCCATCAACTTCAAAGATCCAATTGTCTGCCTTTATAGCCAACTTGTGCTCCGAAGTCAACAATACATGAGAAATCAAAGCAACAAGATAAGAGCTAAAGGACTGGGGAGGTTCGACAGTTAGACACATAGACACATTAATGGATCTACAGTGGAGGTTGGTCGTAAGACTGCAACCTGTAAAGAGATATGATCAAATCAGATACGACTAATCTAATTTGATCCACTAATGCTTGGATTTGAATTGAATTTTATGTATCAAATTTAAATTTTGGATGTTGATTATCATTAATATTAAACTAAAATCATCAAAATATTGTATATTATTTAATAAAATAAACCAAAAAATGCTTTATATTATATATCATGAATGAAATGGCTTAAAAATATATTTTCTATAAGAGTTGAACCTATAACTGTTCAATAAACATACAACATCCAAACCAACTTTTGCCATTAAGGCTGTGTTTGGTTGTAATGCGAATAAATTTGTATTGATGAAAAATCATGGCAATGCAAATGATTTGAGCATAAATTCTGGCCTATTTTTGTTTCAAATTTTAGTTTTATTTTGTTTGATTGTAGTATAAACAAAGTAAATTAAGACATGAATTAGAATACAGTAAAATCCAAAACAAAATTAAACAAGAATTTGCATTTTTTTATATTTGCACTCTCATGCATTTTGTACTATTATAAATAAATTGGAGCTGCAACCAAACACATCCTAAGAGTTTTTTTTTTTTTTTGTTGCTCAGTTCTTAGAAATAATTTAGCCAAATTAATAATTTTATAACCAATATATGATACTCATTATTTCAAGTTTATTTTGAAATGGTGAGATTTTATTAAAAATTAAAAGGAAAAGGAACGCACGAAGAACATGATTCATGAGAGAGAACAGAAGACAAGACAAATGGTTGAACTATTCAACCCGTGACCCAGACATCAAAAGGGTTTTACATCTAATCCAATAAGTTAATAACATCTTTTGCAACCTATATACGTTAAATTCTGTTTGAGTTTAAGACTAATAAAGTTGCATTTGTTTCCATGTAAAGGAACAGAAAACAAATGAGTTTTTTTATTGCAAAAGAGGAAGTGGGAACCTATGATTGAAATATTTTAACTTAGACCACATTTCTGGTTAAAAAAATGGAGCCTAAAGAACCCTTGCTGATTAGACCTGAGGCTATGTTGGGTTTGACAACAACCTTCCCTCAACTTTGAATTTGTCTCTTATTATTTGTCAAATCAAACACAATAAACGTCCCAACACACTTAAAGTTGGAGCAAGAAATAAAATTGAGTGGCATTTAAAGAGAATTAGCTTAAGTGATCATTTTCAACCGGGAATAAAAGGTGGATAAGCATGATGTTCTAAAGATGCAATGCTTAAGTAAGAACTTGTAAGTGTAAATTATAAATTAGTATCTTGTATTTTGCGTATATTTTAATTTTGGTATCCGAATTTCAAAACATGTTAATCTAATACCTAAATTTCCAAAACGTCCCAATTTAATCTCTGTCAATAGTTTGTCGGTTATCTATATTATATGATGACATGTATGATTTAAAATTTTTGAAAATATCAAAATTATTCTTCAAAATAAGACATTATTCGTCATCTTCTTTCTTAAAAATCATAAACCAAAGCAATGGTGAACAACCCTAAAGCCACTACCAATCCAAAGAAATTTGATTATTTAGACAATTAATAAAAAAATTTAGATGACATGCAAAAACATCTTGTCCTTTTACATACCACTTAACGACGGTTAACAATTCTGAACTAAATTGTGATGTTTTGAGGAGTTGATATATTGATTAATACTTTTTGAAATTTAAATACCAAAGTGAGAGTAGACCCAAAATACAAGATAAAAGTCTACAATTTATCCTAAATAAAACGATAAAAATAGCAGCACTACTAATAATTGCTATTACTACCGGGTTTAATGAATAACATAAAAATATAACCAATATATTTTACATGAATGAATATGAAACCCGATTACAGTAATTTCAAATAATATTCGGGTGGATAAGGGTTATGGGGTGCTCCTTGTCCCACATAAGCTGCCAAGTGTCTTTTGTGCTGTAAACATTTCAAACCAAACTAACACTAATTCAATTGTTCAACTCAGGTAAGCGCTTTTATTACGTAAATCGTCGTTTAGCAAGTACCTAACAGGCTAACACGTTCACTTTTAAGTCTCAGGTGATGACGTTAAACTATCAAAGGTGTCGCGGTAACGTAAGCCCATGTAGGAATTTGACACATGGCAGCATTTTAGTGGTGGTCCTATCTTCTTGTGGCTACGTATCGGAAGAGGAAATCACCCAACTAAGGTCTTGTTACGTGGCGGCTGGCCGGATGCGTCCGGAAAATCGCTATGCCACTGATTTCTTCATTGTAGGTGGGGGGTGGGCCGTGGGCTTTCTACCAGCCGAACTTTTAAAAATTGTAAGTAATTAGACCATTGACATATTGGACTGGGCGCGCTAGGGTGTGATTGTGTGTGAACCTAAAAGCAGCGTTTTCGGTGTAGCCATGGTCCTTATATTCGTCTTGAAAATTAGGTAATACCGTAATAGGCTAATAGCCTTTGCTGCTGAACAACTTGGAATACCCTAAATTAAATACCTTTTAATTTTACTAAATAATGTATGCCTCTTAAACTTCCTTTTCTTCCTTAGGATAAGCTCTTTTGAAAAGCGGCGCTTAACGGATGCCAGGAGATTGAGTTCCAAATTAACTACCATTGACCTGGTTTGGTTCATGCAAATCGAAGCCGAGTAAGAGTGTATAATGGCTAACACTCTTCATAGAAGATTTTAGAATTTAACAAACAGAAGATATAAACAATAGAGAGGATAATTAACAGGGTTCCCTCCTTCCCCAAAAGATGCTCTCCCAAATCCTCCCACCACCAACATCTTTTCATAAACCCTTCTCCCCTCACACTACCCTTCTATGAGCTCTACGAGCTACTCTATGATAGCCAATTCTCTCTCTCCTCTCTTAAGAGTTATCAATCTATAACATTTGAATATAATGTAAATATTTATCGATGTAAAAATATATTGATGGAATTCAACATTAGTTGAAAATTGTGAAATGTTATAAAGTAAAAAGTGTAATTATCAATGTAAATATTTATAACAATTTTATCATGTTATATTTTCATTAATTTTCGATGCTAAACCTTATCATGAGTACAATTTTACATCGATTGACAAATGCCCGGAGTATTTAATTACACCGCAAACAAACATAGACATACAGATCTAACATGCATTAGGAAGGAGTGCAAATATACATGGATGAGGTCATGAGGGGAAAGTGGGAAACAACGATAGCGGAGTGGAGAAATCATATATGTCGAGATTTTGAAGCCAGGGGGGGGGACTACCTCCGCCCTTGACGATTTACCCGTTTGCCATTCTAATCTTTTAAATATGGACAAACTAGTCCAGACTACCTTCCCACAAAGAAAGGCACCTGAACTGAAATGGAATAGACCCGGCCAGTTCAACTTTCTCTAAGCTACCTAGTAAATACTTGTTACGCACGAGTTTCGGAATCCTAACTTTTTTTAATAATAAAAAATATATTTTTAATTTTCTAAAAAACCAAAAAAAAAAAAAAACTAAAAAAAATAAAATTGTAACCGTTTCTAAATACGGATATGATACTGCTAGTATGCGTATCTTATCTATACTTTTAACCTTAAATGTTTGTATATAGGTGAGGAGGCCGAACTCTCATCCACAGTCCATGAATCGGAATTGGAGATATCCCGCTTGAGAGTTAGAACGTCGCCTTTCACTGTCGTGGTCTTGCACATTAATGCCTGCCCCCAGTCCCCAGAGCTCCATGGGATGGCCTAATCTAAAGCCTCGGCCACTGACTGAACGGAAGAGCTACCAGTCTCTGGACTGAAATAAGTTATTAACGCATTGGGCAGTGACACCAAGTAATTTCTGAGGTGAAGCTTGAAGCTTGACTGCCGTGGTGATTAGGGCGTCAATGGTTGCAACATATTATATTATAGGGTTCTAAAATCAATCCAATTTATCAACCAGGTCTTGACAGTCTACATAACGAAAACGATTTGGGGCAATGGCCGGCCATTACAATTAATTTACGGTCATTCGTTATTAGATTTTTATTGGCCACACAAAAAAAAAAAGAAAAAAAAATAATGGGTCGTCGCTCAGACATTAATTATTGTTAAATCCACTAATCCATTGAACAGTGGTGTATTATATATAATATATTCTGAAGAGGGACATATCAGTCATTAGCTTCCCAACAAATTTAATCTTTTAACTTCCGGGGAGGGTCTACATAAGTACATAACCTAAGATCTTTACATAAATACCCTCTAGCTCCGACCATATTAGATGATAATTTGAGAGGACACAGAAATCATTAGATTGGGTCAAAGGTCAAGTTCACACCTGTAACCTGTTAAGAAAATGGAATTGGAAGGTCAAAGGGCTGGTTCTGTATTGCCGTATTGGGATATCTCATGTGTGAGAATTAGACATTCCAAGTTCCACGTTTGCTTCTAGAAATGGCCGTGTGAAGCGTAAAGTAGCTACCCTACAATCCTAACGGCTCCCTATCCAAAAATAACAACCATCCTTACTACTACCTATCTATCACCGGCGTAGATGGTTTACCGGGCCGGGGAGATCTCTCCAATCGTAAAGATCACGTTTCTTCCTTACACGTGTCTCAATCAGATCCTTCCAGCTATCTGCTGCTCTTTCGTCTCTGACGTTTATATATACGCGTTCACCCTCCTCCCGCCTTTAGTTCTTCTATTTCTATTATTCACTTTTCTCCTGCTACTACTATTCTCCTCACGGTCCTCTCTCGCTCGCGCCTTCTATTCGATTTCTCACCTCCCTCCTCTTTTTTTCGAAGCTTTCGGCTTTCTTCACGGTCGATTTTCTTCTTCTTCTTCTTCCCTTTTCATTGTTTATTGAGTCTCACCCCTCCAATTGGCCTTGATTATCAATTTCTCTTCCCAATGAGTGGGGTTGAATAAGCAGAATGAGATACGAGAACGGAGGCCCCGTGCTCGTTGAATCGAACAGTCTGCAACGATCTAAATTCGGCAATATCTTACAAACTAATCCAAGCATGCCCACCACATCCAACGAAGAGGATTTCTCGTCACACAACAGCAGCTCCTCTGCAGCAAGCCCCGGTTACTGCGATAACCAAATGAGTTTAGAAGGCTCTCCCTACAACACGTCTCCATGGAATAATCAGAGCACTTCTCCTTATGCCAAGTCTCCATGGTCAAGAACCTCTCCTCTCACTCCCTTCGATGAGAAATTCCCTACCAACGGGTTGATCGGATCCCTCGTCCGCGAAGAAGGCCACATTTACTCCCTGGCCGCTACCGGTGACTTGTTGTACACTGGATCAGATAGCAAGAACATCCGCGTCTGGAAGAACCAGAAGGAATACTCTGGGTTTAAATCTAACAGTGGATTAGTTAAAGCAATTGTTATCTCCGGGCAGAAGATTTTCACCGGTCATCAGGACGGCAAGATTCGAGTGTGGAAGGTCTCCGCCAAGAATCCCAGTGTTCATAAGCGCGTTGGATCTCTGCCGACTCTCAAGGACTTCATCAAGAGCTCCATGAATCCCAACAATTATGTTGAGGTCAAACGTCATAAGAACGGGCTCTGGATCAAGCATTTCGACGCGATTTCCTGTCTGAGCATGAATGAAGATCAAGAACTTATGTACTCGGCATCTTGGGATAAAACCTTCAAAGTGTGGAGGATATCGGACTCCAAATGCTTGGAGTCCATCAACGCTCACGACGACGCGGTTAACTCGGTCGTTGCTGGCTTTGAGGGTTTAGTCTTCACGGGGTCTGCTGACGGCACCGTCAAAGCTTGGCGGAGGCAGTTACACGGAAAAGGGACGAAACACGCCCTTGATAAGACGTTGCTGAAACAAGAATGCGCAGTAACGGCGTTAGCCGTTAGCACAGTGACTTCCGTCGTTTATTGTGGTTCGTCGGATGGACTTGTGAACTTCTGGGAGCGTGAGAAAAATCTCTCTCACGGTGGGGTCCTGAAGGGCCATAAGATGGCCGTCCTCTGTCTAACGGCGGCCGGGAGCCTCCTCATTAGCGGATCCGCAGACAAGACGATATGCGTGTGGAGGAGGGAGGGTGGATTTCACACGTGCCTTTCGGTGCTAACGGGACACAATGGCCCCGTTAAGTGCCTAGCTGTGGAACACGATCCTGAATCAACACCTGATGATCCACGGTGGATCCTCTACAGCGGCAGCCTTGACAAATCGGTGAAGGTTTGGAGGCTGTACGAGCAATCTCCGGATTTACAACAGCTGGCCGCCATGCAACAACTAAACCTGCCGGAAGGGTTTATCTTTCCGGAGTGCTTCCCGTCGACGCGCTTCTAATCAAATTAAAGGCAGGTAAAGTCGGAAGCCAAATCGACCGTATATCTCGTTTCAACGTGTCAATACTCGGTGATGGACACGTTTTGTAACCAGAAACAATGCGGTATGGGTGACACGTGGCTTAAGGCGATTTGTGCAATGGGTGGGTGGCTAAGATTTATGATTGTAAATATATAGCCGGGCTCGTCACAAGAGACTGGGAATGGGAGAGGCCTCAATTTGTTTACTTGGGGTCGTGTTTTTGTTATTTTTGGTTTTTGGGATAACTTACTTGGGGTCATATTTAAGCTTATATATCTTCACGACTGTAACATGAGAAAGAGGGTTTTGGGTTTTAACTTTTAAGAAGACAAAGATGGATATATCATATGTAATGTATTTTTTTTTTCTTTATATAAATAAAAATTAAAATATGATGTATTGGATGAACGAAAAACGAGTTTTTAAATCTCCACGAGAACAATATTGTTTGCCACATAAACTGCCTGTGAAATGTATTTCTTTTTCATTATTTGTTTTCGGCAAGACAGGGACATAACTTTAATGTTTGGTTTGTATTTTTGTTTTTATTATTCTAACAAAATATTCATTCTGTGGTAGAGGTATTGACGTTATATAGAATTCTTACATATCGACTTTGGAGTGGTACTTTCGCCCAGGCTTCTGTTTTGCTTCTCTATGGGGATAAATCATTGTTGCTTCGGGACCACAAAGATCAGAAACGATCCTAGAACCAATTTTTACAGGGTATGTTCCGATTCTAAAAATTTGGAACCGTTCCCTATAGGATAGGTTCTAGGTTCTCTTATGGAGTCGAGTAGAACCGGTCCATGCTCACTCCTAGGCAGGGATGTGTATGGGTCGGGTCTACATGAGTTGTCTCTACCCTAACCCAATCCTCTAACGTTTTTAACCCAACCCGACTCAAAAACCTATAATTTTTTAACCGGACCTGACCTGCATCATTTCAATTAACACATTTTGAATATCTTAAATTCATTCATTTAAGTGAGGATTTTGTTTTATAGATTTTAAGGTGTCACTTTTTTTCATTTATATATTTGAAAATATTAATTCCACTTTTACTAATTATAGAAAATTCATTAAATATCAATTAATTTATATTTTTAGTAATAATTACTTATTCATATTCTCACTAATTGTTCAAATCAATAATTTTTTGAAAATTAATTTCAATTTCAGTAACTTTAAAAATTAATTTCATTAAATATCAATTAATTGTTTGACTTAGTAAATATATATTCATAGTTTCAATAACTTATGAAAATTAAAATTAATTTCATAGGTTTTGGAAAATTAATTTCAATGTTATCATAAATTGTGGAGAAAGTTAAACACTATAATCCTTCACTATGATGGTATCACTTTATAATGTTACGACGAAAAACATACAAATATGGCTACTCTTATGTGTTTCTATTGTTTCACATTTGCTTCATAAAGCTCGTGCATCATAGGTCCTCACTAGTTGTATATAAAATCTATATACACATAATTCTCTAACTATGTGTTCTATATATATATATATATGAGAGAGAGAGAGAGAGAGAGAGAGAGAGAGTTACTACTTTAAAAAGTACAATAGCCTCATGAATATTTTTGTAATTTTGTGATGACAAAATTGACCCCTCTATATTTAAATTTATTGATAGAAAATGAGGGCAAATAGGGTAATTATTTATTGATATTAAATGAGTTGTAAATAATTAAGATATTCAATGTATTCATTTATCTCTCATTAAATCCAACATTGAAGGTATTAATTTGCATTCATCTTCATTTAGTCATATATTTAAGTCTTTTTTGTTTCTTCTCATCATTAAATTCTATAATTAAATACATACATAATAAATTAATAATTTCAATTAAATAAAAACTTGTAATTTTAAAATCTGCCTAGAAAAATAGTATTTCCATATAGGTGGTGGTAAGAAATTAAGCCATTTGGGTCAGATGGGCCAATCCATGTTGCCACAATCAAATAATAAAATTAAAAAATGTATAAAATAAAAAAATATAGAAATTAAAAAAATGGAAACGTTTTTAACATCATATATTTGACATATTAAACAATAATAAGTATGATAAACAATGTTTTATAAATTGACCCGGAGGCCAACTCGCTTTTGCCTTCGGGTCACGGGTCACTAGTTTGACTGTCAAGGTCAGACGAGTTAAACCACTCTACATCAACACTTTGTGTAAAAATACATATTTTACCAATAAATAGTATAATTATGTTTTACATATATCATAGTTATGTTTTACATATATTACATATAATATATGTATTATGTTACATTTTATTTATGTTTTTAAAATCCGTTTTAAATTTTTATTTATAAAAAAATAAAAATTGCAATTTTGGGCCAAAAAAAGTTTTTTTTTTCACAAAAATAGCAAGGCAAGGCGCATAATGCCCTTGGAACGTATTGATCTTGAAAAGTTACTAAAAAAAAAAAAAGATAACCCCAATAAAACATCGGAGTACAAAGTTATGGCTTCCAAAAGTTTGCACATAATTAAGTGCGTAACCTGAGACTTGGTTACTGGGTCAAACAGGTCAATGAATTGTCCAAGTTAGATGGGTTTTAACCAAAATAGGGAGTTTCAATAGAACCAAACCTAGAATCAAGGCCGAGTGATGATTCAAACGATTCAATCGACTAGGTCAACAACAAGTTGAAAAACATTAATGATAAATAAAAAATGTTTTTATTAATGATGGAAATGAAATGTAAAATTTAAAACTAATTGGAAGTAAAACTATTTTCCTATTATCTATCATTAAATCTCATTCTAAGATATATTCTCTTATTAAATCCTATATTTTTCTCATTATTAAATTGTACTAATTAAATCCACAATATTAGTTTTAATAATATAAAAATAAATATTTTAAAAAATAATTTGAAAACAAAATTGTTTTCTTCCCTCTTGGTGGTGGGTAAGCAATTCAACCATTTGGAGTCAAATCCATTAATAAATAATGATATAATTAAATAAAAAAAACTAAAATAAATAAATATATAATACAAAAAATTAAAAAGAACTGGGCGTGTCATTAATATTGTATATTCATTATACTGAACAAAAATATGTATGAAATGTAAGAAGTATTTTTGTAAATGATGAAATTGGAAAGCCAAAATTAAAATTAACCTAAAAATGAAATGATGTCATAGTCAAATAATAATTTTTTTAAAAATAAAAAATACAAAGAATCACAAAAATAAATGTTATACATAAGATATAATGTTATATATTTATGAATAATAAAATATTGGATACATATATAATATTATACATTCATTATATTGAACAAAAATAAATATTATACATAAGATAAAATTTTATCAATAACAAAACTGTAATACAAAATTTAATGTCAACCTAGAAATCAAAATACTTTTCTTTTTTGGATCATGTGTTAATGGTCTGGGTCAAATGGATTAATCGATGATATAATAGTTAAATAATAAATATTTAAAAAATAATAAAAAGTACAAGTAATCAAAAGAAAATATAAAAAATTATATATTAATTATGTCAAACAAAAATGAAGTGTGATAAGTAAAAAATATGTATATAATGTGGATGAAATATATAATTTAAAATTAATCCAAAAGCAAAGCTATTTTCTTATTTAAATGGTGGGTCAATGATCTAACTTTTAAAAGAAACTCATGATGTCATAATTGAATAATAAATATTTTAAAAAAGATAGGACACAAAAGATAAAAAGTATAGAGTTTTTGTTAGAGACATTTTGGAACATTTATAATGTTATATAATCATCGTATTAAATAAAAATAATTATTAAAATAAAAAAATTTCATTTAAGATAAAAATGGAATACAAAATTTAATAATAATAGTAGTAGTAGTTGTTGTAATAATAATAATAATAATAATAATAATAATAATAATAATAATAATAATAATTGTTATTATAATTTAAAATTTCTACAGGTACACATTTAATATAAATATTTAAGTTTATTTTTAATCATATTATTACATTTTTTAATTTTCAATTTATATACTAAATATGATATCTAATTCATAAGTGCAACGCATACGCATAATTACTAGTATATGTATATATATAGAAAGAAAAGCAATGGACTAAATGGATTGTTTGTCTTGTCTATGGTGAAATTGTTATTTGCCATTTGATGGCACATGGTAGTAATAATTTGGATTTGGTCCTCAACACACCTCACACCAATCTCACACTGCTTCTTCTATACATGATTGTGATAGCTTATGACTTTATGAGGTTGGTGTGAGGCATGTTCTATAAGTAACAAGCATTTATGCATAATCCAGAATTCCGGATTTACTATTGAGGTGATCATCAAAAACTGAACTAAACCAATGGAGGGCTGCCTCCTTGGTGTGTTAACTGGATTGTTCCAGCATTGACGCGGAATGAAGTCCCGCAGTCAGCACTTGGGAAAAAAGAAAAGATAAAAGGGGAAAAGTTATGGGTGATTAACCAAAAATAATAAAAAACTGAATAATCAAAAATTCCAGTTAACTGAATTGATCATTTTGGTTTTAATTTGACATTTTCGAAAAATTGAAAGTAATGATTCAGTTTTGATTAACCAATGAGAATAAAATGGGAGATCTTCCCAATGCACGGCTGCGATGGATTGCGAACAGCTAGCTGCTATGGTATTGAAACCTGCGTTACTGGAACCTATTTAATACTAGAGAAAATAGAAAGTTAGAAACCATTTAATTGGGGTTGGAGCGGTAGTAGTGGCAGTAAGTAACTAAGTACTGTGGTAAAAGATTCGAAGAGAGGACAGAGGACAGTGTTACTTCTACTTCATCCGAATTCCGACTTTCGAGCTCAGACAGTACCAAAGAACTAAAGACAAACTCAAAACCCTTCCATCCGACATGTCCGCCACGCCGGACTTACTTGTTTGGTCATCGTAAAATACAAGGTGATTAAACAAATTGAAAAAGTGTACTCCACATCCCAAAACCCTCTTCTTGTCTCTTTCGTTCATTCCCCTTCCAATTTCCAACCATTTTCCTCCCTACTTGGACTCAGAAATCAGAATACCGCCCAGGATTTTCAAGACCGGCTCGGCCTCTCTTTCATCCTCTCCTCTCCTCTCTCGCCTTTCTCTTCTCCGGTTTTTCATTTTTCAGCTGGTAAGGCGTTAGAGTCAGAGGACTAGTCCGTTTTTGCATTTACTCTGTGATTTTGTTATTCTTTTATTTTTAGTACCATTTTGTTTTTGGTTCATTTAATGGAGAATATTCAGTTGATCAAATGAGGGGAGGATCTAGCTAGCTTCCTCTGTAAGGTTAGGTTGACATTTGAGTTTCTTTGTACACAAGCAAGATAATGGAGGAGCTTCAGAGGGAAAACTCTCATGGATGCTCCTCCTCTTCTTCCATGCGGGTTTGAGCTGTAAAACGAAAGCTTTAGTAATCTCCAATGATTTTTTTTCTCTTATAAGATTTTGAGACTTAGGGCGTGTGTTTCTCAGTAAAATTCAACTGGAGTAAGACGAAGATATGAAGAGTCTCCTTACTAGCATGTTGCCCGTCGGGGCTTCGATCCCCCACAGTCAAGATGAGGTCGAATATTCGTTTGCCATGGAGTACCACGGTCCTCCTGTCACTTACGATCTCCCTCGAGCAGTGCCGATTGACATCAAACGGATCCCGACCGCTACTGTGGTTCCTCCTACCTCTCTCTCCGATAAGCTCTCCTTGCCGATTGCCCAGCCACTCATTGCCCCAGATCCTTCTAGCAAGAACTCCAAAGAACTAACCCTAGGTTTTGACAAGATTGTTTCTCCCACATCCGTGATCGCCTTTCACCAGAGAGATAGAGACGGTCCTGATTGTGGATTATCGGGTGAATTTAGTAGCTCAGGCACATTAGCATTCTCGAATGGCCATGACCAGTCCTGTGAATTATCTGTCGTGGTTGATGGTGGTTCTGGCGCATTGAATTTATCTAATGAGCATGAAGGTTCCCAGCAGTTATCAGGTGGAATAGGAATTTCAAGGACACTAGAGTGTTTTAGTAGCCGCATTGAGTCACATGAATTATCGGGAAGCTCCGGTGCCCAGCGGGCTTCAAATGATTGCAAAGAGAGTTTAGATTTTTTAAATGATATAGATCAACCAGATTGGGGCTCCACCGAGTCAATGCAGAGCTCTCGTTTTCTATCATCCGAGGTTTCTTCTTGCAAGGACGAAGATTTCAATAATGATCCCCCTTGCCATGCCAAAAGAACATCAATTGTAACCTTCCTTGATGCTGAGTCAAGTGACACAATTCATGGGGACTTTAGTCCTGTTGAAGGCCAAGCCATCCAGGAACAGAGAGGACCTGAAACAAGGCCAAAGAAAGGGGCATGTTATCGCTGTTCTAAAGGAAATCTGTTCACAGATAAGGAGACATGCATTGTTTGCAATAAAAAGTATTGCAGTAACTGCATATTGAGAGCAATGGGGTCAATGCCAGAAGGGAGGAAATGTGTCACTTGCATCGGATTACCAATTGATGAGTCAAAGCGAGAGAGCTTGGGTAAATGCTCTCGAGTGCTTAAATGGCTGCTTAATGAGTTGGAAATTCAACAGATAATGAAGGCTGAAAAGTCATGTGAAGTGAATCAGCTACAAGCAGAGCTTATATATGTAAATCGGCAGCAGCTCTGTCCAGAGGAGTTGATTTTATTGCAGAGCTGTCCAAAGCCACCCAAGAAGCTAAAACCAGGAAAATATTGGTATGATAAAGTATCTGGGCTTTGGGGAAAGGTGAGCATGAAATTCCTATGATTATATTTTAGCTTTCTAGATGGCTTTGCATGGTTATGCAGTTTGATGTTTTCACTAAAATTGCAGGAGGGACAAAAGCCTTGCAATATTATTAGCCCCAATCTGAATGTTGGGGGGGCCATTATGCCAAATGCTAGCAATGGAAACACACGGGTTTCTATAAATAACCGGGAGGTTACAAAAGCAGAGCTGTGGATGCTTCAGGTTGTCTTCTTGGACATGATAAAGACATTAGGTTTTGCTGATATTTGGTATTTTTATTGAATAAAAGGTAAAACTAAGCATTGTACTGTTTAATTTTGCAGCTGGCAGGGGTCCAGTGTGCTGGAAACCCAAACTTCTGGGTGGATGCAGATGGATCATACCAGGAAGAGGGACAGAAGAACATAAAAGGGCATATCTGGGGCAAGGTGCAATTTACACGTGAATTTGTTTGTGCGTGTTTAACGTGTTTCTTTATTCCTTTTCCCTGCTTCCATCATTTATTTTGGTTTTATATCCTCAGTCTGCAACAAAACTGGTGTGTGCCGTTTTGTCACTACCTGTTCCTTCTAAAGCTACAAATCCTTGTAGAGAAGAAAAGGCTCTGGTTGATAGACCTGTCCCTGATTACCTCGAGCAGAGAACACTCCAAAAGCTTCTTTTAGTTGGATATAGTGGATCTGGGACAAGTACCATATTTAAACAGGTAACTCCTATTTAAACCTGCTTGTAGATGACCACGAAATGACACAAACAACTTCTCCACAACATGATCATTCATGCTGAAATCAATCTATTAAGGATAGCACTTGGTAGATTTAAAATCATGTTACAAGAAATTTCCTAGGGCTGCCTCTTTGTATCAGTTGAAAATTTCATTGTAATATACTGTTTTGGGGTAGCTGAGTGTAATCTACTTATGACCATGATTAAATTTTCAAAAGTTTCTTGTCCTACATTTTAAAAATGTTGTTGGTAGGATGCCATGCCTGTCGGAGAGTTTTGAAGCACTACTTCACTTGGATGTTTAGTTTTGGCCAGGCCTGTTTCTCTGTATTTTGGATTTATACTCTGTGGAAAGGGTCCTTCAATCAAGTAATATTCTATTGTGCTCTATCAAGATCCATGCTTCTGTCAAATAACAAACCTTCACATCAATTTTACCACTTAAGACTAATTTTCCTTGGTCTTCCCTTAGCTCTTTTTTGATCCTTCTACTTGCATTAATTCACTCCTTCCATCCAACAATACTCTGTTCAATTTATGACGTGCAAAAAAGCAAAGTTGGAGAATAAATGTAACATGATTTTCTGATGGATATGACCTACCTATCAGAAGTTGCCCAAATTTTGTGATTTTGTGCCAGAGTTTTGACATTATGACAACCCCCCCCCCCAAAAAAAAAAAAAAAAGTCTGAAATGGTTTGGTGTACAGTTGTAATGAATTAATAAATAGTGAAACTGTGAAAGGTTTATATTCAAGTTAATATAGACATGTCGTACATTTTGTGTTGAAGAAAAAATGGTCTTGAAGTGTACCATTTTTGTTTTTGGTAAACTCAAGGAATTAGAGGTTTGAGCTATTACTTACTTATTTCAGGCCAAGTTTCTGTACAAGTCAGTCTCCTTCTCAGAGGATGAGCGCCAGGATATCAAATTGATAATCCAGAGCAATGTATATAAATATCTAGGTATACTGCTTGAGGGGCGTGAGCGTTTTGAGGAAGAAAGCCAGGTGGAAATGAAGAAAAATCAATCTGTTGAGCAATCTAGTGCCTTAGGTATGAGTCGGTTACATTTGCCTCCACTTAGCTTATATAATCTTTGGTTTTCCATTTTCTTTTGTGATTTTTTTTGTGGTCAAGAACATTGATGTATATGATCATTGTTCATCACCACCAGGTCATTGGTAAACATCTGTTTAACTTTTTAGCTGAATATTTTTGTAAGAAACTTTCTGGAAGAAGTATAAAACTCAAGAATTCAATTTCTTGAATCCCACACGTATGCATGGTGCACATCAACTATTTTACTTGTACATTGACTATTATTTTGAAAGTCAAATTCTGGTTCACTTTGATGGTGTTTAGCTGGTAGTTGAAAAGGCCCATGGTGGAGTTGAAAAAACTGGACCCCACTGTTGTCAAAATGAACTAGTATTTTTAACCATGCAACCCAAAAGAATGTGTTGTTTACATGGTTTTATGCTTAAAAATACCATATAAGTAAATGATTCTGTGTCACAACGAGCACCCATGATGTAATGCTTACATAAGTGAAAACTCTTCCTGGTTGAAAAACATGAGGTTTTGGAGTGCTCAAAAATGGGGGAGTTTGTGGTTACAAAACCATATACCAATCTAAACGAATGAGAAAAAGGAAGCTTTCTGTTTCAGAATCAGATGAAACATGAACTCACTTTTACGTTGCTGTCAAACTCTTCTAGTATCTATATACTCAAATTTTTATATGAAATCGACATATTATGTGTCAATTATTTTTTAATTGATTATACATAAGCTTCTCTTTAGCGGGTACATATAGGGGTGCAAGGAGGGTGGGTCTTGGCACAATGGTTGGGTTGCTCCATTGTTACATGGGTGACCAGGGGTCAAATCTTGGAAACAGCCTCTCTATGTACCTGCAGGGGAAAGGCTGTGTACATCTGTCCCCCCGAGGCCCCACATTGTTGAGAGCCTCGTGCATTGGGGTGGCCTTTATATAGGCATGCAAGTTGGATTCCCAATTTGAGGAATTTACACAGCATCAGGCCCAGGCCCATTCAAATTTTAACAAATCCTTAACCTGAGCCAGCCCAAGTTTCACCCTATGTACATCTGGTTTTACTTAGTTTGTCAACTGCTATGATTGCTAGATTCTTGGTGTCTGGCTACTTACATAATTCTTTAGAATGGACCTTGTGCTTTTCCCCCTCATTTCAATGGGAAAAAGGTATTATGTTTCTATACAATGATTATCATCTTTTAAATACATTTTCCCTCCCAGCTGGGGGGGATGGTGTGACTAATCCAATTTGTACATCTGATAGGGGGCCCTGGATTGGATGTTTGGGTACATTTGTCTGTGTGATGGCGTGAGCTCCATATTCTACATGTATTAGAATTTTCTTAATGGGGTACCTTTTGGATTTGGTGGCGTTTTAGTTGATGTGTGAAGTATTTTTCCTCTTTGGTTTTATGCATATATTTTAGAGCTTTGTCTAGCATGAACCTGTTGATTTGACCTCTTGCTAATAAAAAATAACCTTAGAAGTGTAATCTGCTAAACAATAGGAAATGCCAGTGAACATGATGAGAAAACTATCTATTCCATTGGTCCAAGGCTTAAAGCATTTTCAGACTGGCTTCTCAAAGTTATGGTGTCTGGTAATTTGGAAGCCATTTTCCCAGCTGCCACTCGAGAATATGCTCCATTGGTTGAGGAACTGTGGAAGGATGCAGCAATTCAAGCAACATACAAGCGGAGAACTGAACTACAAATGCTACCTGTTGTTGCTAGTTATTTCTTAGAACGTGTAAGTTCATGCTTTTTTCTTTTGCTGGTTTTAGATGCATACAATTTGGACTGGTTATGCTTTTTATCTTATTTCTTGTTAATACTGCTCATAACAGGGTAAGAATTCCCAATAGAGACATGGGGTTTTGGGATTCCCATTGCCCTTTGGCATGTTTATGTTTTTATTTTTTTTTCAAATATGATTTAAATCCTAATGATCTTCACTTGAAACGAACTGGAATCAAGGCTAAATATAATAGTATCACATTGATTTGTAGTAGAGTGCTGAGACCTTTGTACAGAAGCCGAAAAACTGCATCTTTAAAAACATAGTTGTCAAGGCGACACCTAGGCAACAAGGTGCCCTTTGAGGCTCGCCTCGCCTAATCGCCTAACTGTTTTCTACTTCCTACTATAAAATACTTTTTTATTTATTATTTTTTGAGATTATAATTATAAAATAGACATTATTAAACTAAAATAATCAGTTTATGTGTTTATATACTAATTTCTTTTTATTATTTGCTTATTTATTAGGGTTTAATCAACACAAACATTGCTAAATGCTGTATTGAACCCTCAAAGACTTCAAAACCTGAACCAACAAGTAAGGAAGAACTAAAAATTTTATCTAATCAGCACATTTTCCTCTTCCAGATAAAGTTGCAAACCAGATAAAAATTCTTGATCTCTTCCAACACTTTACAGTGACTGATATAGTAAGGGCGTGGAATGAAGTGGCACACTCCTCCAAGGAAAAGGAAAGAAAGATGGTGGAATTGAAGCCCCTAGCAAGTGATAAAATAAAGTTAAACTTTGATGGGAGCTCTATGGGAAACCTAGGAATGGCAGGTATTGGTAGTGTGCTTGGGGATTCCTTAAGCAAAGTGATGGCTATGTATTCAGGACCTATAAAGGTAGGGATTCACCAAAGGATGAACTGATGGCACTGTTACAAGGCCTAAAATTTGCTAAGAAATCAAACTTCAAAAACTTGAAAGTTGAAGGGGATTCAAAACTAGTTGTATCTTGGATCACTTCTAGGTGTTATGTAGCTTGGATTTATAGACATGTTTTAAGGGAAATAGAAAGCCTGACAAGTGACGTGAACGCCCCTGTTACCTGACAAGGACTACAAATGGGATGGCCAACACTTAAGCTAAGCAGGGGGTCTATAGCCAGCAGCAGTTTTGGGCTTTATTATAATTAAGTTCTTGGGCTTTGTTTTTTCAGGATTCTGTAATTTTGGGTGACTGGATACCCATTCTACTGTAACTTGTTTTTCACATATTAATATAATTAACCTTTTTCTTGCTGATAAAAAAAAAAGAACTTATGACACTATCTAAATTGAAATCTGACCTAAACAGATTCAGCCTGAGTTGTGTTTGGTTTGAGGAAATAGCAACTTGGGTGGGCTACATGTTAAAGCTGAGGTTAGATTGGCCTTGGGCTGACCCTCAAATGAACCCAACCTTTTACACCCATAGGTGACCCCTTATACAAGGTTTGTTGTGCTGTCTTAGTGTTTTCCTGAACTACTTAGAGCCTTAGAGGGGGAAATAAATATCATAACTAAGACAAATTTCATGGCTAACATAGAAATTAAATTGTGGTATTCTGAAGGATCTTGTTTGTGACTCAAATGTTCCTGTTCAGTGTGGAAAGATAACAAGAACAGATCTGAATGCAAGTTGCAACTAATGTTTTGAAAACCAGTCTGAATCTGTTAAACTTTGGATAATAAATGATATGCCAAAATGCTTTATATTTATTCCCGAAGTATTTTTTTTGATAAAAAGGAAATTTCATTAATCAAACCAAACCACCACCATCCCCATTTGGAAACATGAACAAATCCTTAAACAAGCCAGAAAACTGATCAACATCGAACACTGGATACACACTTTCCTACAACCAATATTCTTTGCTAACTTGATGCCCATGAAAATGTCATATGCTTCAGAGAAAACAGGTAACCCTGCTACATCTAATCATGCTTGCCCATCCAAAAAGGGTACCCTTGGAGTTTGTCGCCACCACACCATGCCCAATTTGATTTTCCTGCACAAAAGTTGTATGAACCTGGATTGTGTCAAAACATTCATATATGATTCGCCTGAAAAGAGTGGACTCCTTGAGATTGATCTTCAAGACTTTGGTGGAGGCTGTGCAAAGCTATTGCCTCCTTCTCTTGCCATGCCCTGTTAACATTGGTAAATTACATCATGTGGGGGTGAGAGATTACCCATAAAAATTATACTATTTTTATTTTCTGTTACAGCACATGTCCCATGTTATAACAAAATAACTATACATCATATCAGATTTACTAAGATTCCACTCTTGAAGCCAAGGTAACAGCCATTGCTCAACAGATGACATTGAGTTGTCCAAGCAATGAAAACCATAAGCAGATCTGAACCAAATAGGTCTACTGGAGCTACAGTACAGCAATGCATGGCTCAATGGTCTCATCAACTTCAGAGCATAAAGGACAATAAGGCATCTGCTTGCTGCCATTAAGTTCCTATTCATTGCCTAATAGTTATGTAGAACCCTCCATACTATATTTGGGAATCAATTTTAGCTGCCAGACTAGCTTCCATGGGGCTGTCATATGCCAAAACTGATGGTACTAAATCACCATTTCCTCTGTCCTGAATTTGCTTTGCCTAGTGATGGGCTAACCTTACTGTAAACAAGCCATTCTTTTTTGTCAGACCAACTAATTGGATCCATCTGATTGGAAGCTGGGATGTAGATTTTTTTTCTGTTTTTTTTATTAAATTTTGCTCTCTTTATATTCAACATATGAATGAATTCCATCTTACTGACCTGGGAGCTTCAGCTCAGCCATCCTCTCAATAATTCAATATTTAGGTTTCTAACTCAGTCCTTGCATAGGGAAAGGCAGACAACCATGGATCCCTCCAAATATTGGCCTTGAGACCCAATTTTCCAAAAGCCACCTTTTTTGTAATATATCCCTCCCATGAATTATGCTTCTCCATCCCCATGATGCTACTTTGGGGTTGGGGGCAGAAAAGAAATGGCCATTATAGAAGTATTTGGCTTTTAGAACTCTAGCCCATAAAGAATAAAGGGTTTATGTTTTGCTAGCATTTACTAGGTTGAAACATCTAGCATCCCTAAAACCTAGCCCCCCTCCCTCTTGGGCTTGCAGAGCCTTGACCACTTGATCCAACTAATTTACCATTTAACCTTTCAAACTGAAACTTGAGCTTCTGTTATATTTGATATACAAAATATTGCTTAAAATTGTTAGAAACCAATGATTTTATAGGGTAATTATGTTTGCTGATTTACTTGTTATTAAATGACTGATTTATGCTTTAGCAAAGGGGTAAAGACAATTGGTAATGCTAACAAAGCATTTGATAAAAATCAGAAGAGGTAGCCAGACAGTCTCCCAGTCATCAGAGGGGCAAATCTCTACCAGTGTTGTAAGACTTGAACCAGACTAGATGGTTGAACCAGTTACCTACTGGCCTTTTTTGGTCCGTGTTAAATGGATTCATGGTTTGAATGGGTTAACTGCCTCGGTTAACCAGTAAATCCATGACACAGTGACCAATGAGCATTCTGGTTGTCTGGGCCGAGTCTTACAAGATTGATCTCTACATTTTATGACAGTTGAACCACTAGAAGCCTTTTGAATTGTTAACAAGGGTTTCTAGAGATCAGTTGTAGACTGTAAGTTGGAGCTATCATTCCTTTTAAGTTCATTAGATTTCTAAGTTTATACTTCTTTGCAGGCTGTTGAGATATCGAGAATGGATTATGAGCCCTCTGATGAGGACATTCTATATGCTGAGGGAATCACTTCATCGAATGGACTTGCTTGCATGGATTTCTCATTCCCCCATTCAGGCCATTTTGAGTCCATTGACACTGCTGATCAGCATGATTCCTTGCTAAGGTGGGTAACCATGGTTCTTAGAATTAATTGTTGTGCCTGTCTGTATAGAGAAATCTAGTCCTTTATGGGCTGATAAAGCAGAGTTAATAGACAACAACCTTTTTCTATCAGTGAATGAAATTTTCATTGGTGTTGCTGATAAAAAATCTAGTCCTTTATTGGTCTAATCTAGGATATTGCCTTGGCAAAAAAACTTACCATTGGATTCTCTCACTGATCCTGATTATTCTGGACACGTAAGAGAAAGCATTTTTTATCAACCATTAATGATGAATGGTTCAGTGATGTCTATGGAGCTGTCATTGGCTGAGATCCTCCAATTGTGATCCATCTCCCTACCCCTGCATTTTCCATTCGCTTGGTTTAAGTGCTGAATGGGATTATAGTAGAATTAGTTTCACCCAGTAATCTCTATGCATGTTGTTGTGATCTTTTTCAATATTTGATTCGTTTGCAGGTACCAGCTAATAAGGGTACCTGCAAGAGGCCTTGGAGAAAACTGCAAGTGGCTGGAGATGTTTGAAGATGTTAGACTTGTCATCTTTTGTGTTGCCCTGAGTGACTATGATCAATTCTGTGATGATGGGAATGAGGTGTTGATGAACAAGATGTTGGCAAGCAGGAAACTCTTTGAGATTATTGTTACTCATCCAACTTTTAAGCAGATGGAATTCCTTCTGATACTCAACAAATTTGATCTGCTTGAGGAGAAGATCGAGCAGGTCCCACTGACCTCTTGTGAGTGGTTCCATGACTTCAATCCAGTGAGAAGCTACCATCATTCTAATAGCAACACCAGAAGTAACAGTATCAATAATAATAATCCTTCACTGGCTCAGCTGGCCTTTTACTACATAGCAGTGAAGTTCAAGAGACTCTTTGCCTCTCTCACTGGACGAAAGTTGTATGTTTCTCTTGTAAAGGGTTTGGAGTCTGGTACTGTTGATGGATCTCTCAGATATGCAAGGGAGATTCTGAAGTGGGATGAAGGGAGAGAAAACCTAAGTATAAACGAGCTGTCGTATTACAGCACCGAGGCGAGTTCCTTCTCTTCCTGATGTCTAAAGTCTAATATGGAATTGGCTTGTAAATGGGTCCTTTCATCATATACGAGTGTATATATATTTATTTTATTTAAAGTTGAATTACGTGAGCAATTGTAACCAACGGAATTTAGGATGTTGGGTGAAGCAGTGTGATCTCATCCATCCTTAGCTCTAGTCTCTAATCTCCACTCTATAGACGGTTTAGCACTTTCTACCTGGGAGTGGGATATCTAATCTCCTATGCCATAAAATTACTTTAGAAACTCGCTTAACCATCACATTTGTTAGATGATTCTCTTGTAGCATTTTACAAGCTGCTACATGTTTTGATGATTCAGATTCGATGCATTGAATACACAGTCATCCGGTTTTGAATACAGAGAACCGTTTTGATCATGAGTTCATGATGCGATACCAATAAAAATATTTGTTGACAATTAATGTTTAACGCGGGGAGAGCACTGTGGACACCACAAACTGTCCAACATCCAATTTTTTGTTTTCCACCATGTATGGGAGGAATTCTGTGCAGTGCTCAACCGGCTCATGTTTTCATGAATAGTAGTATAGTACTTTTCATTATTACTATTACTGTTTATTATTTTGGTCGTCTCCATGTTCCTATATCATTTACCACTTTACATGTTTCAGCACGAGTACTGTTTAGGAAGTTTAAAAAAGAATATGTATATAGTACATTTAGAAAAGGAAGCCGATCTGTGCCCCGGCTACTCTTCAAGGCCTCAGTATCAGCTCCTCGAGCTCCTCGAGCCCCCTCAATTCCAACTCGTTTAGTATGTATCTCTTGAAGTATGAAATTTGGCACTGATAACTCAAAAAGAATAAAGTGCTGTATGTACAGCCAGCTTCAATTGGATTCAGTATGCCCACTTTTCTCTCAACATTAAGCGCATTTCTTAATGGGAAAGAGTACGGGAATGACCTCTCCATGATTCGGTTAGTGGGTGTGAGATTGGACCATGCATACGCGCACTTCTACTACCGACCATGTCAAGCTCGGAACCCAGCGGGATGATTGCATCTCCCTCTAGAATTCTAAGGATCTAATCAATCAACAGGCAAAATGGGTCATGTTATTGGATTAAGACACCCACAAAGAAGGCATTATATTTATATAGAAGAGGAATGAAATTAAACATTCTTTGAGAGAAATAATGGAAAGTGTACCTTTGACATGGGGGGTCTGGATTCTGGGTCTCGGCAAAGACACAAGGAAGCAGCCTGAGCCATTGCCTGGAGCTGGTGCGTATAATTATGGAGTTGGTCATGGTCCAAGCGTGGATCCAAAAATTGATGATTAATCGTCAAGGCATGGCTTTGTTCTAGTGCCAACATGGAGAGGGACAATTCTGGTAGCAATTTATGTGCATTGTGACGAGCCAAGTCAATTGTTCTTCGTCCTGTAATGAGCTCCAGTAATACCATACCGAATGCGTATACATCAGCTTTCTCTGTAATTTTTGCACCATCCGTGTATTCTGGTGCAAGATACCTGGAGATGACGTTTCTCATATTAGTACCATTGTCACTGTTACCAAAAAAGAATAAAAAAACGTACATACTGCTGCTGCTGCTGCAAATGTATACTATTTCTTAGGATAATCCCTAACAGTTTATTAGGGTTTCCATAACAGAGTAACAGTGATTGCAGAGCATGTTAAAAAAATGCAACATTTCTCCTGGGACTAGTGTTGCAGTCTTGCAGAGACGGGACTACTTCAGGATTAAAGTAACAAGAATTATATACCCTAGAGTTCCAATGACGCATGTGTCAGTACCAATATCCCATGACGGTTGCCACCTGGCCAGCCCAAAATCTCCAACCTAATAAATCAAAACGGTCAAACAATAGAATGTACAAGTTTCCAATCGCAAAAGCACTGCTTCCTGTTATAAACTTATAATTATGTCCTACTATCCTAGTGTCTGAATTAACACCTTTTTCTGATAGATAAAAAAACAGTCTTAATTTGATCCAAATCCGATAAGAATTAGGTACGAATCCAAAATATAAACGAATCAGAATCGGATCCCCCATATATAATATATTCCATCCGGTCTGATCCATTTGCAGCACTAGGTGAAGTTTGCGGATTGCGGTTAAAATAAGGATCAAATATCTCTAATTAAATCTGAATAGATTTTTCATGCAACCAAACACCCAAAAGATGCATGAGAAAAGAAAGGGGAGAAAGAATGAAATTAGTCAAAATACCAGCGGCTCGAAGTCATGGGTTAGGAGGATGTTACTAGGGCGCATGTCTCTGTGAACGATGCACCCCACCCTGCAGTCTTCGTGAAGGTAGCGCAACCCCCTCGCCGCTCCGATAGCTATCTTGAGTCGCGAGTGCCAGTCTAAACTGGTGCTCTCATTTTCTGCATGAATTTAATTTACGCATTTAGAAGTTGAGAAATCGGAATGCTGCTGGCACCACGTACGTGATGATGCCAGACCTACCTACCAGTACCCGACCAGACCACCGAAGTGAGAGAAATCAGGAAAGACGATCTTTACCGTGTAAGTGGAAGTCCAGAGAGCCGTTGCACACGTACTCGTACACCAAAATCCTCCTCCCTTTCTCAACGCAGAACCCAATCAACATCACAACGTTCCTATGCTGTGCACAACTCAATACCTCCACCTCCCGACAGAAGTCGGCATCTCCTTGCAACCCAGACACTTTCAGCTGCTTCACCGCGACCATTTGGCCGTCTCTCAACACCCCTCTGTGGACCGAACTGAACCTACCTTCTGACAAGAAATTCATGTCTGAAAACCCATCTGTAGCTTCTTCAAGCTCTCTGTAGTCGAACCACACAGGCGGTCTCCCGAAAATAGGTCCCTTGTGCTGACATATTGAACATAGAGGAGGAGGTGTTGAAGTTGTTCTGCCCAAGGACACTGCATCTCTTAGGTCGGAGTTGACAATATAATCTCTTTCGTAGCTTTGGCTAAGCTCGAGTTGTTTGAACCTTGTCTCCCTATCAAATTGGGCAAACTTTTCAAGCAGAGTACGAGAAGGCTGGGATTTGGTGGTGTTGTGGGTATTCTTGTAGTTTCTGATAATTGAGCTCTCTCTATCAACAGCGTGGTTTTCAGGAATCCAATAGACAGTCTTCTGGTTACGAGCCAGTGATGACGCTGATGAATTAGTAGAGAGAGTAACGGGATCTTGGCCGTCCGACTCAAACACGGTAAATGGGTCGTCCGAGTATACTCTCTCTCTCAGAGGTCGAAGCTTCCTCTTGTTGACTCCCTCAAAGAGTGGGTTTTGCTCACAGACCAAGAAAGGAGAAGTGGCCGTATAAGAACTCGATACAGAAGTTGCTCCGGTGGTGGTGGTGGTGGAGGTTCTTGTGAAGGAAGTCTTTTGATCTTCAGGACTGCTGACAGGAGTTGAATGCTTTAGCCTGTTATCTAGAGACTTCTCATCGTCAGATTCTGGCGTTGGGTAGGAAGGGAAAGGAGGTTGGACTTCATTCGAGCTTTCCAATTTGAGCCTAAGGACTTTAGGTTGGGAACGTTTCATTACCACGACGTTGCAGTGAAGCTCCTCCATGCAATGTTTCTCTTCCTGTTTCAGTTGTCTGCGGCAACATAGCGCAATCCAATGAGATAATGAGATATAGTTGCAGTGAAGCTCCTACATAGTTTCTATGTAGAATGGGCGGAAAACAAATTATTTTTTCCCCTAAAAAATGGCAAGGTTAAACCTCATTGGAATATCTCATGTAAATATTTATGGATAAATCATATAATAAAGAATAGAAAATAAAAGAAAAATAGGAAATTCCAGATAAATATAAGTAAATACAACAAAAAAATGAAGGCAAAGAGAGAAAACACAACAGAATTATAGATCAAAATATGGAAAAAAAACAAGAAAATACAAAAAAAACACTAAATATTGCAAAAAAAAGACTAAACATACAACGGATCATAACATGCTTTAGTTTAATATGGCTATTTCTGTTATTTTAATATTTTCTTCTCCCACCTATCAAACTTTGAATGGATATTTTAGTAATTTTACATTTACCATCAACACCATGAACGAAATTAAGAGTGGTTCTATATGTTGCAAATAAAAGTTTGGGGAACGGATCGGATTAGATTCGAATTCGATCAAAAGATTCGATAAGATTTGAATCCTATCAGTAAGTTGGATTTTCGGATCTTCGGATCTGATCTGATCCGATTTATTTTCTTTAAAATTAATAAATTATTAAAATAAAAATAAAATAAGAATAAAAAATACAATTATTTTTTAATTATTTTCTTCATATATATATATTAAAGAAAATAATATAATAAATTTATAAATAAATAAATAACATATATATTTATATTTATTAATATATAACACATCGGATCGGGTCTTTTTGGATTAGAGAGGGGGATCCGAATCCAATCCAATAACCCAATCAGGAATGATCCGAATTCGATCAAATAGGATCCTCGGATACATTTGCAACCCTAATTACTTGTCATAATATATAATATTTTAATTTTCTTTCAGCCGCTTTTACGGTGGATTGGGCCCCTCCAAACAGGGAGAACGTGGCTCACAGTCAATCAATCTCTCACTTACATTTATGGTTGGTGTGAAGTAAATAAAAGGACTATCAAATTCAGATAATCCTTTCTCTCACTTGGGCCCCTCCAAACAGGGAGAGAGAGGTGCGGGATCAAACCCACAGAACATCGTTTAATAGAAATTTTGATTATTCAAATACCATCCATGTGCTCAGGTCAACGTTTTAGATTTGGTAGGAAGCACCAGAGAGGATTGGTTGGTTATATGTTTTTAACCCCTTTTCAACCAATCACAGTTATGAATTAAACAACGTTAATCAGAAAATGAGAACTAATAGAAAACTAATTAAATAAAATCCAAATTGAAGTCTATCTTATGTGATCACTGGTTGATCCTTACTTGTCCAAAATAACCCAGTTGGCTCCAGCTTTCTTTGATTCTGCAGCCACCACGCCACCAGATGAACCTGACACCACCTTAATCTTCACACCAACCTGCTGACATTATCACCATTTACATCCAATACTCAAAAAAACGAGAGAGAGAGAGATTTGGGAATTTTACTGTTATTATGCAACAAGATGCTGTTTTCATTATTAAGGCTGCATTTGAAAAAGATACTAATGGAGTGTAAATCTTGGTTCAGGGTAAATTTGTATTCTGGTTCATTTTTGCTTGTATTTGATAGTATTACATTTATGTATTGACAAATGACAGATTAATGCATATTTACATTGATAATAAGATGTAAAAATACATCAATAAAAAAGAAGTAAATTTGTATTCAAGTGGACTTTTGATTAAAAAAATAAGTATATGCTTCATTAGAATTCATGTTTGCATCCATTACATCTAAAAATCTATTTAATAAAAAGAAAAATTTATCAGTACAAAATTAACCCAATTTTACAATTTATATGAACTATTTTACACTCTATTTTAGATGACTTTTAAAGCAGCCTAAATTTGCAGCTTGCTGCTTGCCAAATGACTTCAATAACAGAAGTGACAACTAGGGTTGTCTCAAATCTGAATGGGCGGGTACCCACCAGAGGATGCTAATTGGGCCTACTTCTTTCATGGACAGTTAATGGATGGGCCTAAGTGTTCGTTAGTCGGTGTCTCGAAGACGTTACACCCACTAACTCAGTCCCACTCCCACTCGCTCAATTTATGTCTAAGCATGTAAGCAATGCTATTAGAGAGGTTTCCGCGTTTTCTAATGACCTAGGCTACATCTACATGGTCCCGAAGCCAAATTAAATTGCCCTCTGGCTTCTGTGGTGTCAAACTCATTGCCCGTCAGATCCCGGCGTCGGATATCGATCTGACAGATTCTGACACTTCAATTATCAAGTATTCAAGCGTCGTTAGTCTCCACGGACAATCATTGTTTTGATGTCAAATTTTGTCATATAATGGCTATAATAATTTTGGTCAAAAAGGTTAAAGATGTCAAATTAAAAAAAAAAAAATGATGCCGGAGCGGAACGTGGCAGTTTAGTAATTTTAACCGATGTTAAGTCGTTACCTGGTTTTGGTCGTGAAACTGGAGCACCATCTTCGAACAGGATTCCGAGATCTGACATCTCCAGTCGGGAGACCTCTCCCGGTGACGGCTCCCACAATCTCCGGTGAATATCGGAAAACTCCATAATTTCCGACCTGCATTAACAGAGTGCTCTCGTAATTAACAAATTTTATATCACATTCCAGAGAGACAGAGGGAGGAATTGCGTCTGTGGATGACTATGTTTGAGCTGAGAGAGATTAAACCAGTACGATGATCAAAGAAACTAAACAGTGAATTGCTTACCCTTGCTTTTCTCGGATGAAAGGATAGCTAGCAAAGTGATGCAGTCTCCGGGACGAACAACGTGGGACAGTGCCCAGGCCAATGCAGTCTTGGAGATATCCTTCTCAGCTCTAACGGCGACGATTACCTGCTCTGGGGCTCTCTTTTCAGCGTATTGATTTCCATCTGCTCCACTTTTTCCAGTGAGGGATGACCGGATTTCGACCTGAAACATGAGTTCCTCTGCGAATTTCGGCCAGCGGCAAATGCGAGGGAATTGAGGAAATCAAGTGTAGCCTAGCCTAGCGCAGAACAAGGAGGAGAGAGAGAGAAACCAAGCCAAACCAGAACTCACTTTCTTTGTTGGTATATAAACATATCATATTAATTAAAAGGAGGTTCGAGAGTTGAGAAGGTTGAAATTTGAGACCATACCCCCTACCCCAGTTAGTCAATTAACCATGGTTAGGTTGCCGCCTTCTTAATCCTAACATACGAGTTGGCATTGTGGAACCTCAACCTCAATCAACTCGCTATATTGAATCCTAGCCGTCTGATATCTTTTTTCTTTCTGTTTAAGAAGGGGAAGAAAAAGGAAAGGATAAAACAAAAATTAAAAAAAATAAAAATAAAAGGGAGTGTTAGAGTAGAGAACAGGGAGTTGGAAGTGTTGTGTTGTACAAGTGATTATGGGGAGGTGGAGAAAAGCTCCCATGAGTATTAAACGCCCATTTCACTTCTGCTTGGGGGCCCATCGGCCCATGAGTATTAAATGCCCATTTGACGATTATGGGGACATTGGGGAGGTGGAGAAAAGCTCGAATCATCTGTGAAAAAAAGAGAGAGGAAAGCTCGAATCTCATAGCGATTTTTTTGGTTGATTTTACTTGTAGTTTTACACCCCTACTTCAAGTCTTTCTCTCAAATCTGAAAATTTTTCAAAATTGGCCAAAAGCTCAAAAGCAGAGGCTTAGTTCGAGGGTTATATTTATATGTACAGAGCATGACCGACAATTTGATGTACTTTTCAAGTCAACCAACATGTTCGATGTCCCTTTTTCAATTTTGAGGCCACCGTTTGATTAACGTGACAATAAATTGATGTTTGGCTTTTGGATGGAATTGCACTCTCTTTCTCTCTAATTATTACCTTCTCTATTTTCAACTGGTAAAAAAAAAAAGGGTTTTTATTGTTCAGTACACCTCAATGCGGTTTATAAGGGGCTATTAGTAAATTAGAAGGGCGCTGTAATTTCATATTTCTGAGCTGGATTGTAATCTATTTATTCCTAAAAAAAATAGTGGTGTGTTGTCTTGGACTGTCCTGTACGAGATCGGCTTCAGTCTTGCAAGTCTTATTCGAACAACCTTGCATTGGAAATATTTTCGCACTTCTGTGTTTTATTTCATGGGGAGATATTCCTAATGCAAGGATATAATGAGTGTTCAAACGGGCTTTGCACTGACTGAATCTGGTTTTATTATGCACGGGAGTAGGGGTGTAAACGGATTGAATTTAAATTGGATCAAACAATATTCGAATTCAAATCTGATTAGAAAATTCGATACCCGAATTCGATTCGATATCCAATGGATATTGAAAATTAATATCTGAATTCGAATCTGATTAAATATTCGAATATTTGATTCGATTCAAATTTGATTAATTAATTATTTTAGATAATTAATAAATATATAAAATAAATATTTTATTGATATAAAGTATATAAATAAATAATTACTTATATAACTTAATTATTATATATAAATTATATAAACATTTTATATATTATATATAAGAATTAAATAATCGGTCGAATTCGGATATTTAACTGAAATTCACGGATGAGTTTTGATTGGTCAAAACTCATTTCCGCGTCATAGATTTTCCCTAGTTAAACATCACAAAAGAGCAACGGTTACTCCACTTCCGTTGGCATTAATATCTGACAAAAACTAAGAGAGTTTCTGAAAATGCCATATTATCATGAGAGTGGGTAAATTAGTAATTGTCTTCTAATTTATTTTGGTTAAAAACAAAAAGACATGGGCATGAATAGGTGATCGGATTCAGTCAGAACAAAGTCCATTCGAACAGCCATCATAGCCTTGCATTGGGAATATCTCCCCATGAAATAAAACACAAAAGTATGGAGATATTCTCAATGAAGGATTGTAAAGGCTATTCGAACGGGCCTTGCTCTGACTGAAGCCGTTGGGATCCAACAACCATCTTTTTTTTTCATATCCCAGTTACTAGGAGCGGTCGGATTTCCTGCACTCGCTTTGGTGCAGGCCAGGGTGCACTTCAAATGACAGTGCTGCACATCAGCATCCAACATAGATAGGAGAGGGTAAACAAAATACGAAAAAGGATTGCAGATCAAATCCGCCCTTTCTTCTTCATCCGGGGGCGGATGCCATTAATAAAAAGATTTTTTCTTCACCCAGACAAGATGATTTGCAACTGATAGATGCATAACTAGCATCCTTTTACAAAGACTCACCTTCCCCAAAACCAATATTCTGGTGGTGAGGACAGCCCTCTGACACTATAAATCCACAACACAAGAAACGAAGAAAATTTTAATAGTGAATGTTAAACATTAATCAGCAGTCAGCACTTAAACATAAACTTTCAAGTAACATTCCAACAAAGAGTTACGCAGGATAGGACGGATACACATAAGAATTAATACTGTGTTTGGATTGAAGGAAAAAATAGGGAAAGAAAGAGAAACTTAAGGAAATCTTTACAAATCTTATATTCTTATATATATTTTTATATATTTTTCTTTTTTTCCTTATCTTTTCCTTCAAACCAAACATAGCCCAAATCTTCCATTAATAGAAGAACAAAAATTTATTATTTGGAGTTAAAGAGCAATATTTCTGACAACATGTGCAACGTCCTGGAAACATACTACCCGCAAGTCCGCAACATCAGCCTTACCCATGTCCACGGAAATAGCACCAAAGATGGCTGGGTATATGGTAGAGTAGAGTATGTTTTCCTTTAAATTCTCACCTGTCACCACTTTTTCCAACCCAGCTCTTACCGCAATTTGTCAGACTTAGCAAAGAGATACTGAAGTTTGAATGATGTTATTACCCTAAGGCTGTGTTTGGTTTGAAGGAAAAGTAGGGAAAAGAAGGGAAAGGTAATAGGAGGGGTGGGTGCCAACTGATGGTAACTTAGTTGGTAGGTTCTTTGATTTGTCGGAGTGGAGTAGAGACCTGGGATCAAATCCCGCTGCCACCATGAAGCAAAAAAATAGGAGGGGCGGGTCATGGCAGGACGAAAAGGTTAAATGTTCTTGAACTAATAATATTTGAGGGGAAAAGGAAAACCAAAACAAATTAGATGAGCCTCATGAGGAAAAAAACAGAGATCAAGAGATACATATTTAGGAATTTGATTTAGGGTTTTGATAATTAAGAGAACTTGATTACAAACTGACACTTTTCAAACAGTCAAACCTGAGGAAGGGTATACAATAAGAAGGCAAAAAATGTGAAATAGTGAGAAAATGGAATGATCTCTTGCAAATGGCTTCCATCCAAGAAATTTTTTTTTGTCAATGATTTCTGCCCTTAACTGAAGAAGAAGAAAGGGCTAATTAATGAGTTTGGTTTGCATTCCGCTATCTCCAGTCTCTCAAATAGAGCAGTCAAACTTTCTTTTCTTTACTTTTTTTTTATTATTATTTTTAAAATTGAAATATAAAATATAAAGAATAACGGGCCAAATTCACCATTTCATAGTCTCTCGCACATGAGAAGAAGGATACCATACAATGCTTACGTGCAGTAATGTGATTAGAAGTGCACCCTTGCATACACCAAAGCGAGTGCAGGAGACCTGAACTCTTCATTATACCCATATCTTCCACAACTACTTTTTTGCTTTCACAAAGATATAGTTTAATACTTCAATATAAGAAAATAACTTCTCCATTCAGTCATCTTACATTGAAATAAATAGAGCCTACAGAGAAACATCTCACCCTATCAAGACCCACTGCATTCCCCTACAACAACAAGATCGACCGACCTCCCACCGTATCAAGTTCTAGCTGGTTTCTTTTCTCCTAAAAGGGACACATGATGCAACGCAACACAAATGATCAAAAGCTTCTGCCATCCGCCCCAAGGAATGACAATTGATCAGTCAGTCATCAATACTAATTTTGAAATGAATTCCCGCCCAGATGCACAAATATTGATCCATCATCATCCATTGATCTGTTCAAATTAAAAAGTTATAAATAGACTATTCAAGGAGTGTTTTAATTAGCCAGTTTTGCATGGAGTCTTTTTAAGTAGATGAATTGTCCATGTCAATTGTCAAACATGCATCGGATTCCCATCACTTGATGGCCACTTAACCACAATGTTTTTCTTTTTTTCTACAAACCATTATTAAGTAACAAATTAAACATAGAATTTTATATTTTTTTTATTAATAATTCAAAAAAATGCAGACTATTTTGATAGTGGACTACCGACTACATGCCTTGGATTCTTATTATTGTGTCTGTGAGACTGTGGCCATGCAATGCTATGTCTAGGACAGTGGTTCTTTCTGTTTTCAAGGTGTCTTAAAAAGTGGAAATGGCATTTTGGATTCGTTGATAAATTGTTTATGGTTCAGTCTCCGTTTGTTTGCAATGCAAAGCAGAATCAAATATGATTTGCATTCTTACATCATGCAAAACTTGTACTTTTTTAATCTCATTTGTATACATCAGTAGTGCAAATTTTGCATCTAAAAAACTGTTGCAAAATTTGCATATTCCTCAAATCTTATATAAGTGGAGACAACATCAATTTGCTTCCTAGCTTATTCTTCCCAAACAAATAACATTCCTCATGCCTCCATTCTCTTTACGATAAATTGTTATTTTGCCATTTATACAAACAAGCGAAACAAAGTCAAATATAAAGCAAAGTAAATCAGGATTTACGCATAGCCCATTTGCACTCCTATTCATTTACACACGACCTTTTCTTTTTCTTTGAGAAAACATGAAATTGTCAATTTGTGCTTAGTTACATAACAATGTTTTTGGTCAGTTTGGATCTGGTAGGCACAACGTTGTAAGTACGTTCAATGAGCACTTAAAAATTTTTTAACACCTATCCCTTAAAATACCCTCACTTCACCCTTAAAAAAAAAGATTAAAATCCATTTTTGACAATTGTCAAAATACTTATCAAGTACTCATTTAATATGCTTACTTATATTGTGCCTACCAAATCCTGTCCCGTTCGTTTTTCTATGTGATGACATCACTCATCAGGCACCGAAAACTTCTAAACAAACCTTTTGATTTTGATATATATCTACCTTTTGGGGCTTTCATTTTCAAAAGAAAAATAAAAGGAGTCTCATTTTCTCAAAACCATCCGCCAATGAGAAGTAACCAACCAAAAAAAACCCCTTTAATTAATTAGCTTGCATGTGGATTAAGAAATCAGAAGATCATTACTGGATTAATCTGCCATGCATATAATATTGGTATGGAGACGATTATGTGACTTTCCTTTGGGTTTTTATTTTGTTTTTAAAAAATTGTAAAATTCAATCGAATGTATCCTATCGGTATCGGTACACCCAGATATACATCCTCTAATATATATATATATATATATATACTATAATATAATATATCAATATATATACACTGATGTTAGATGTATCTGCTTGATTTCAAACAAAATATGTACATACATGCAGTTTATGGTTTCTGGTTGATTGAAAAATTACTATACGGTACCCAGTATAAAACCATGGGCATGGAGGGGTGGGTTACTTGTTACTTGTTAAGGTCTGGGTCTAGTCATATCAACAGAGATGGGTGATCCGTGATGGTAACCGCATTGAATTGAAGTATCGAACCAGAACAAAAGTAAAGCATGCACAGTAGGGTGAAATGTATCATTTGTAGGGGACCAGGGTCCCTGCTGCGGTTTTGGATGAAGTGGGGAGAGTTGCTTACAGCGAGAATCAGTGACAACGAGGAAGGGTTGAGAGTTGAGACAGAGTGGTAAAAAAGCGATTGAGAATGAGGGTGATTGATCTTCAATTCTGAGTTGGGGTTTGGCCGTGAAATGCTTATCCCATTCCAATGCATCGACAAGGATGCATAATGGCGACCCAATAGGCAATAGCAGGCCCATGTGCCAAATGGAGACTGTGTTCGTTTTTAGGCAACAGACCCTTGCATGGAGGGATCAGGTGGAGTGGAGTGATTCATCGGTTCATCCATTAATAACTAGATGATGCATCTTTCCTTTGTCCATGCTACCTTCCAATTTCCAAGCATAGGTGATACAGGACCACTCACACCACTGATCTGTATATCATTGTTACGTTTCCAAAACTCTCCATCACTCCATCTAAATTTCAATTTTTGCCTTCCCTTTAAGATAAATCATAAAACATGCTTCTAACATCACAAACAACATAAGAAATCAAGCCAATCTGTTGTCATAAATTCTCAACATCAAAAGTAGAATGGAACTTTATTTATTTTTGAAATCACTCATAAGCATCATATTTCATTCAATCAAGAAATTCATACAAAAAAAAGGCCGATGATGCCAATCAGAAAACCCATGAACAATTTCTCAAGAGAACAAAATAAGACGATGGATGAACGAGGATCAAAAGATCTTCCGCAAATAAGAAATGGTGAGGATAAATCACCAACAGAAGAAAATAAACTCATCTCCAATTCATCGAACCACCACAAACTACGGACGAAGCTGACAGAGGAGGAATCCAAAAGATTGCCATCACCAAAAACTCACTATGGGCAGCATCAACCGGAGAACTGCAAACGGGGCTTACCACGAATAACAACTGCTGGACAACCGCGAACTAATAGAGGAGGAAACCAAAAACTGCCTTTGCTTGCGAAGAATGAGCTTGAGCGACGACTTCGAATAGCATCAAACCATGAACAAAGAAAACAAAACCTTGAGAAAACTCAAAGAAAAACCTCAAGAAAACTTGAGAGGGAGACTCTCTCAAAATAGAGAGAGGGAGAAAAACCAAAAAGAGGAGGAAGGTGGAGGAGAGCCCAGATGGGTAGCGAAATTCCTTTGGGAGCACTTTGGCGAAGAAACCCTAGCGAAGAAACCCAGGGCTAGAGCAAATGGAAATTTATTGATATATATATATATATATATATGTGTGTGTGTGTGTGTGTGTGTGTATGGTTTATTACATATAGACAATATTAATTGTTTGGAAAAAAATGATTGGGCATGTATCAAACCGAGAATAAGGGACCTGGTTGAGGGCTTTCTTGCTTTAACCAGGTTATTAAACCTCAAAAACACCTAGACCTGTTGCTTTTTGGCCAACCATTTGAATCCAATCTTTTCTCAAGAATCTCAATTCTTAACATGCTGGTTTGGGGTTTGATGGAAAGGAGTTCCCGGAAAACATAACGAGGGTTTCAACTTTCGGGAGTTATATTTAATTAACGAGTTCCACTATGATATGGAAAAGATATGATATCTGAAAAACAATTTACCAATAAATTGTAATCATAAACATGATAGCGAATAAGGTGTTATTTATCAAAATTCATTGATGGATTTTGATTGGTCAAAACTCTTTCTATACCATATCTTTCCTGCATCATAGATTTTCCCTTAATTAATATATATGAGTTCAAGTAAGGTGTGTTTCAAAATGTTTACATTATATTACATCTAAATCTTAATCAATCATGTTAAAAGCATTTCATGTTTATCATTTCTTTTTTATTGGTTCATATTTCATAGGGATGCAAACGGTTAGGATTAGATTCAAATCGGGATATATCTGAAATATGATGATCTAATCGGATCTCACAAAAGTCAATTTGAATCCGAGTCAATTATGGATGTTGGATATATGAATATCATCCGATCTAATTTAATTTTTATAAATTTTAACAAATTATTAAAAGGGAAAAACATAACGGTCTATATAAAGAAAAACAAAAAATACAAGATTTTTTTAATTATTTTTATCAAATATATATATATATATATATATATATGTCTTTTTACAAAAAATAAATAATATAAAAATTATAAAAATGCAATATACACATATTTATAAATAAATAAATGTAAACAATATATACTGGATTCTTTTGGAAAGGATAGGGGGTGATCCAAATTCGCCCTGATTTAATTGAATCGTATAATCCTATTATTCAATCCGATATGAAAATCCAACAAAGGGATATCTGAATCCAACAAAATAGGATCGGATCATGATCCAGTCCACTTGCACTCCTAATATAAAAATTAAAAATGACACTATATCGCTTTTCTCTAGCAGCAATTTCCATATATAGAATACACAATAGATTTTGCCTTAATACATATCGCCACTTTATGCTAATTTTTATGGTATGAAAATGTACCATACCTAAAAGAGTTAAACCAATCAAAATTCCAACTGAACTTGGGTGAAGTAACTGTTGATGTTATTAATTTGTTAGGCACAACTAGATAAGTAAGGACCATTGTAGGAAACCACTATTGTGACGGTATTGTGTTTGGCACCCGTTATATACATGTGAATTTAGGCTGGAAACGATGCAAATGCAGTGTAAATCCCGGTTCAGGGTTTGCACTCTGGTTCACTTTTACTTGTGTTTGGCAATATATGCATTGATAAATGATAGATCAATGCATATTTACATTGTTAACAAGATGTAAAAGTACATCGATAAAAAAGAAGTAAATTTGCATTCAAGTGGGTTTTTGATAAAAAAAAAAAAAACATATGCTTTATTGGAATTCATGTTTGTACTAAAAGTCTGTTTGGTAAGAAGGTAAATTTGTTAGTGCAAAATTTATCTAATTTTGCAATTTATATAAACCATTTTACACTACATATTTACATTCACACTTATTACATCGTTTCCAAATGCAGCCGTATGTTAGATTTTTTATTTGATTTAAGCGATTAAATTGGATTTTGTTTATAAATATTTGCATTTTAATAAAATCCCTTTTTTCTGGTAAATGTATTTTTACTAAAATTCAATTATAAAAATTGGTTATCATTAATATGGGTTCTGTCATTTGAAGTGAGTATTTTTGAAAATGGAGGTAACTATTCTTAGCTTTTTTTTTTTTTTAAATAAAAGTAACCAATCTTTGGAAATACTTTTTTTTTTTGAGAATGAAAATATCCAATCTTTAGAAATATTTTTTTTTTTCTTGAGAAGGCATTTGTTTGAAAGTGGAAAGAACCACTCTCTCCACATACTTTTTTAGAAAGTTGTACTTAAATAATACTATAATAGCCATGGAATGACTAATTGTTTTGTACTTTTCAATACGTACACATAAAAATATATTAGGAAAGATTTCACCTATTTCTAGCATGCGGAAGAATCTCATGACCTGTCAGTACTGTACATTGGACAGGTGTGCTTTGGTTAGGCCAGGTGTGCATGAATGCATCCCTAGCAATTGCCCTGAACTTGTATGAAATCGTATTTGGAGTTTCTCCTGATTTAGCTCTCTAAATTCTCAATGTTTTAATTTAAAAATGATTCCAAATGGACTGCCTTATATTAGCCACGTGCCCAAACACATCCCTGCAAGGGTTTTAAATTAAAAAAAAAAAGAAAATTCTGAATTATCACTGAAACATTCTTGAATAATTTATATTAAATAGCTCCAAGTTTGATGTTTTCATTTTTCTAAATAATCAAAATTTCGAGGGACTTTAGAAGAAAAGGGAGAGAGATTATTGGCATTGGACTAAGATCATTTGATTTTGTATTTCTCAGGACTGCCACGATGGAGATCAGACTCTAATCTCGTGGATAGAAGCATGAAAAAGAGCTGCAAATACAAATATGTAAGGTTCATAAAAATGAAATCATTCGTATTTGCACCGAACATATTTCATATTTGTTTTTTCATTCAGAAAGAATATAGATATAATAATGGGTACAGTGTAAAACCTTGAATACAATATTCCTAAACCTTGTTTTTGTACTGAGACAATATTGTTCTGTAATTAGAAGAAGAAACATAAACATAAATATACTATAAAATCTCTTTCAATCTCCTAAAACCCTACCTCTTTTCCCTCTTCTATTCTATTGGTTATTTAGAACAGAATGAGTACATAAAAGAAGTGGTAAAGCCTGACAATCAGGCCTTAAAATTCCAACCGATATTAATGTCAAGCACCCGATTTAGAACTTAGCTAGCTACCATGTTGAGTATTGATGGTTGGTAAACCACCAAACTATTTGTTTTCGTTGAATTGACAATTGAGAACCCCTGCAATTCTTATATAGACTATAAAGAATAACTACTACACATGCAAAATCGCAAATAGTCAGCTGACCTGATCAGAAAAATTCCGTAAAAAGGCACAATTCATACTAGTTTAATGGGATTATTTTAGGCATCCAGCCAACTTAGTCAGTCCTGTTTCTTCATATTCAATATAACCTTTTTTAACACCTCAACCAGATCCTAATTCCTAGGATTTCTTCCTTAAACGCTTTCACACCTCAGTTGTTTAATTTCTTGCTTTTACATAATTTTCAGATTTGTTTATGGGATTTAACGTTTGTTTATAGTCATATCACTATTTATCATATATGGGTCCGTTTGGTCTGCATTTAGAATTAAAACCAGAATTAGAATCAAAATCCTTTAGAATTAGAATTGGAATGATCTATTCCTATAATTTGATTGATTTAACAGAATTCTGAATTAAAACAAATTGGAATGAAATTTCTCAAGGGAGGGGGATGGAATGACCATTTTCCAAATAAAGGAATGTTATTCCAACATAAATGGGAATAGAATTCTGATTCCACCCATTCAAATAGTTAAAACCGAAATGACCTATTCCACTTCCATTCCAGACCCCAGGGAATTTCTGTAGGCTGCATTTGTTTCTGGTGTAAATGCACTTTTACACCGATAAAGTTGAGAAACAATGGTTCGGTGAGAGTGTAAAATATGAATCGGCCATTGTGCCTATTTATATTCGTCCTGTTTGGTTATATTTTGTTGTAGCGTGAGATTTATCAGAGAGGGAGAGAGAGAGAGAGAGTGAAGGGCAGAACCGGGGTGTAAAGATCTCCTTTCTCAGAAGCTCATAAGAGAGAAGGGGCAAAATGACAAGGGCAGAACCGGGGTGTAAAGATCTCCTTTCTCAGAAGCTCATAAGAGAGAAGGGGCAAAACGACAAGGGCAGAACCGGGGTGTAAAGATCTCCTTTCTCAGAAGCTCTTAAGAGAGAAGGGGCAAAACGACAGAGCCACCAACGGGAGCAAAACGCCCAGGAACGATGAGATGCTGCAGCCATGAAGGAGCAAAACGCCCAAAAGTAGAGAATGCATCTGAATCGGCCTCCAAGTTCCCCCAATCAAACCCCGTCGGAACTTGGGTGCAAAATCAAACCGAGGTGTAAAATTTACCCTAATTCAATTTTACACCTCTACCAAACGCAGCCGTAGGAATTGTTTGAAAAGCCATGAACACCCATAGAGTTAAAGATTCTATATGCAGGGAGGATAGTCAGATCCACCACCAGGACGGCAGCATACCGAAAGCTACGAGTTCGTCTAGTAGCGAAAACTTGCGTCTGGCTCTTTTGTCGGAATTGGATGTAGCTGGCTTTTGATAATTTTGGGTTGGGCTTGGGCCAAAAACTCCAAACCCAACTAACAGGTTGGACTTGGCTGAAGGAATCCACCCAGTTTGAATGGATCAATTAATATGTTATAATTTCCGGGCCAAACATCGTCAAAAACCGTTGTTCGGGTCAGTGGGTTGCTGGACAAATCAACAGAAAGAACGGTTCAAACCGATTGTTTAGTCAATTTACAGGCCAAACATTCAAATTTAACTATGAACTTGTTTTTTTAGTTTAATTAAAATTTCAATTATAATGAGATATTTTAAAGTTCAAACCAACATAATTAAATGTTAAATTTCCGACGACCCATGGGTTACAACTTGCAACAGGCCGAACCACCCATTTTAAACCATAGGGTTATAATCTGAAACTCCATACTTTCCTTTTTTTTTTTTATAGCAAAGAAAAAAAAGTTGTCCAACAATAACATTTATAACACCTTTGATAATAACATGTGCCATTTTTATTTTTTAATAGCAAAACAAACCTTTACCAGCCAATCTCTACCAGCCTTTATCTTATTAATTTATTTTATATAATATAAATACCTTTATCTATTTCTCTTTAGGAATATTTCCAGTATAAAATGTTACACCCGATCCACTTTTTCAGACGTTTAATTTCAAATGTAAAGTTTACAACGAGAATCGATATAAATCATTTAATTGATCGTAAATCAATATTCTATTTATATTGATTCTCATATAAAAAATCCCCCCAAAAATCCATTCAAATTTTAAAGCCGAATCTACTGATTTTCTGACTTTCCATGCTGACTTCCACAATCAAACGCAGCCAAGGAATTGAACGGAGGGTATCAATGTAATCTTACAAATACTGTTAGCTTTCTAATGACAAAACATCCATGGAAGAGGCAAAAGAGTCAGAGAGGGTAGACTATTAATTGATGGTCGTCTAATATTAGGATAACTCTCAACTCATACAAAATGAGGCTGTGGATGGACTGTCAGGCTGTCAGATAGCCCATCCACATGGCCCATTACTAATAAAACGGAGCTTTTATCAAAATCCTCATTTTATTTGATCCTTCTTTTGAATCAATAAAATTTCCTTCTTATGCAGCGAAACATTAAAAAATAAAAAAAACAATTAGCGTGTTCTTGGTCCATTGGAATACGATCCCTGATAAAGTGACAGATCGATCAAGAGTCAAGACCCCCAAAACAAGAGGAAAAGAAGTATCCAAAATAAAATTCAATCAAGCTTGATGTACAGTAGAACTCTAAATCTACCAGCTAACTAATGCTGTTTTCTGAATTTAGGAGAGCAAAATTTAGTCTCAAATTTTGACGACCAAACTATATGTACATAGAATCATTTGCAAATTGGAACAACCAGTACTCTATAACTTGGTGGTAACATTGTGGAGTTGGAGGCTCAATTAATGGCTCCCGGAACCAGAAAGGCCAGAACAGAGAGTCTTCAACAAGGCGCAAAGCGGTCCATGAGCATACAGATTGTGTCTTCTGAGAGCGTGGACCCGTGAAATGGCTCTACTTGAATGGGATTGGGAGGCGACTTGAGGAAGGATGAAGGCTTCTCTTGCTGTGATGAAACTGAAACCGAAACCTTTTGGGGTCGGACCATATCCCCGAGCTTTGAGACGAACTCATTCATCCAGATCTCCAGGAACTCAGTCATTATGGAACAAACAACTTCTCTCGAACTCGAACTATCCTGCGATATAAACTATAAACTTTAATCTTTATAGGGCAAGGATGTAGACTGAAAGATGAGGAGGAGGGGCAGAGGGAAGATAAGACCAGAACAAACTTTTCAATTCAAACTTCAAAGAACAGCTATAGCCTATAGCCTTATAAATTGTTTTGTGGAACCCAGTTTCTGAAGAGAAACAGGGTGTCGTGTCTACACTCCGCCCCCAGTTAGGGGCAGGGCTGGTCTGGTATATATCCAGTATATTCTAGATGAGAGTGTGACTGTTGTGACATGCACGGCTCGGCTCTGTCGTTTTTTATAGCGAGGGAAACCACGCATTGTATTTAGATTTTTTGGTGCACAAAGCGACAGCCGACGGGCGCCGTTGATCGATCGCGACGCTTGAATCAATTATCAACTCCCACTTATTGGTGCGATGAGCGGACCAGATCTCTTTTCCTATCAATTCTTTCAATCTTATAATACAGCTGTTGCGTACATTATTGGCAGATGGCAGAAGGGAAAAGGAGCCATGACTCTCACTTGATCAACCTGGGTTTTATTTTTATTTAGTGTCATTTACTAAAATACCTCCGTTCAACTATTCTATCCTCTACTTTGTATTTTACTAAAATATTCTTTATAATTTACAAATTATTTATTTAATTGACCTTTAATTAAGAATTATTTGTTTTACTACCTGAAAATATTAACATGATCACTTAAACTAAATGAAAAATATTGAAGAGCATGGACCCATGTTGTTTATTCCAAAAAATACCTCCAAATTGAGTAAAAAATGTTCAAGGGTATAGATCCATAGTTATTTATTTCAAAAATACCTCTAACACATCTTTGTATAGAAAATAAAATTGACCAAATAGAGAAAAATAAAATAGTTGTCTGTGTTTTAAAAGGGGTAAAAATGACTTTTTTGTTTTAGTTTTTTTTTATTAAATTTATTTAAATGGATATTAAGATTAAAAGTACCATTTTCCACTTTCATCTAATGAAAGGTTGATTAAGTAAATTAATTGTAAACTATAAGGGATGTTTTAGTAAAACACAAACTATAGAGTAGGTTTAATAAATTCATAAAACTATAAGAGGTATTTTAGTAAATGACCATTTTAAAAAACAAAACAGATTAGGTTTCCATTGACACCCCCTCAATTTTTAAACCGTAATTGACTCAGACGGTTAAACCGTGTGAATTTTCATCCGATCTCAACTCCAGTTTCGGTTGCTCCCATGTCCGGTAGTTGGTTGAACCGTGAGAATGTTGATCCAGGTGGTTGAACCGTAAGGGCCATCACAATTTACAATAAATAATGTTTAAAAATCAAAATAAGAATGCTATATACAATGTGAATGCAATGCATTTTTATAATAGAACCATAGTAACTAATCAGTTTACTGGGGAGTTGGCTGATTAAATTCCTTTGACCTGGCGTATTGATTTGATCCCAACCTTTAATTAGTTTGGTTTCTTGTGTCAAAGACAACTGGGTATTTTATTTTTTATGGCCAAACATTGGGCAGCCCATGTAAAAGAATGGTTTACTTACAAAAAAAGAATGCTTTAGATTTATATGACCTACAAGTATTTATATATCTCAAGTCAATTTGAAGCTCCCTTCTCGGATGATTTCAGTATAAAAAAATATTATTACAAGTTAATAGTTTAACCAACAGCAAGATTATATTATTTTGAATAATCAAAAGGCCAGAAACTCAGAATGGAAAATTTATGGAGAATGATTAAATTATTTGATATTCGGAGGTATTCCAACAACATGGTTTGTATGTTTATTTGTTCATTTTATTATTATTTTTACGTACAAGTCTTTACATGGGGTCTACCTCTTCCATAAACATGTATCAAGTATATTAAGTACTATATTTGATACTTTAATAATGGTACCGTGGTATTCAAGTGCTTCAGTAGCAATTGTTTGAGTTCAAATCAGCCCCCCACAAGATTGTCCCCCACAATGTCCTATAATATATCTCTGTCATGTATTGAGACCATCTCTTGATGATGATATCATCATATCATTTTTTATATTATTATCAACATGCCGGAATATGGTGTGGGATGTTGTGGGGTGCTGGTTTGGTCTTCAATTGTTTTAGGCGTATTTTAGCCAAACAAGATTGGCTTTCTTGTTTGGATGAGATCAACTTAATTACAACTAGTCTTAAACTTGTTCATAATGGATGTTTTCCTTATAAAATCATATTTCTACTCATATTAGTATTATCTTTTCAAGTAGGGTGTCGATTGGACTGGATTTGGTCCAGTCTAATCTAATAAATATTTTGGACCATTTTTGGACAGATCCAATTTAATGTTTAAACAATTCAATCCAATCCAATCCAATGAATATTTTGGACCATTTTTGCATCGATCCAATTTAATGTTTAGACAGTTTAATTTGTTCAAATTCATTTTGATTTAGATTTGTTTCAACCTAAACCCGGTCTATTGACACCTATATTCTTATCTTATATCAATGGATCAGATATTGGCTTAATCCAACCCAATCCAATATAAATTTATTACAAATGGATCAGGTCCAATCCAATCTAATAAATATTTTAGACTATATTGATCCAATCCAATATATTTTATTGGTCCGTCCAATCCATCCAAATTGATTTTGGAATGAACAGGGTCCATTGACACCCTTATTTTCAAGCACACTACAGCTTGTGCATTTTGAATCCTCGGCTAAGCCGAGTATATCAAGTCAGTGCTGTTGGACTTAGACTGGATAGGATCGTTTTGGTAACTGGGCCATAAGTTGGATGGTTTAATTATCCGGTTCAACCGTTCTACTGGTTCAAATAAAAAAGATTAAAAAGAAAAGAATTTCAAAACAGTTCTAGATTGTCCTTTAAGGATTTTTTTTTTCTTGATAGGCACTTGTAGGCTATTTTACAACACAATAAATAAAAATGATGTGTCTATGTGCTTGAGGCCTAATAGGCTAAGCCGGAAGAGCTATTTTGCCAAAAACAAAAAAGCTATTATGCCTGCAAATGTGAATTATATTGGGATGTATTTGAAATTATATATTCATCTTGGCTGTCAAATTGCAAAATGCAAACCAAGAAAAAATTGCACCAATTAAATATCGATTCCCTTATTTAGCAAGCCCCTATGTTAAATTAATATATTGTGCTTTGTTTCTTTCATTTATTTTTTTGGTTTTGTTTGGCTATAATGCAATTATATTTGCATTAATACCAAATACATGGGAGTGCAAATGAAAAGAATGCACATTCTGGTTTAATTTTATTTTGGGTTTTACATTATTCTGGTATTATTTTATTCCATTTGCATTGAAATCATACAAAATTATGTAAAATTTGAAACAAAAAAAAAAAAAATCAAAATTTACACTATCATAATTTTGCATCAGTGCAAATAGATTTGCACAACAACCAAAACGCAGCCTTTGAAATTTCAACTTCTCCGACCAGTTCGGCGCAACCAATATGTTAATTGATTAAATTGTATAATTGCAGTACACGTGGTTGTTCATTTAATTATCCATGTGGCCCTGTACAGGAGGACTAAACAGTAGAGTGGAGTCGTATTCCTTGTATCTCACCCTTATCTCTTTAGATGCATACGTGGACTCGGGTCCATCCTTATCTTTTCTTGCCTTCTTTCTTGTGCCAAAGTTATCTGGACGGTGGGCTCCACTTTAAAATATCTACATTTGACTCAACTCCACTTTCCTTATCCCCAGTTTCCAGTCTCAAAAGCGACAGTGAGCAGGTACAGGTCCGATGTGCCGATCCCATCAACCGGCTTCTCCCCCGGTTTTGGGTCGTATCGTTCCAACCTGGCTTACATTTAAAATGGGTATTCCGCAACAGCCCAGACCGACCCGAATAAAATATATACTTCAGTAGCATCATCTACCGCTTCATTTCAAGGTTGCAAACGGATCGGATTGGTAAAGAATAAATTAAATCATATCCGATAAGAAACCCGGTTGATCCGAATCTGTTTGGAATTTGTCAGATTTTCAAGAGCACGGCCTAAATTTGTATTCGAATCCGATTCGATAAATGGCGGAGTGGATCGGGATATATTTGAATTCGATCCATTAAATAAACGGGTCAACTTTTTGATTGATTTATTAGAATCAATTGAGTCCAACTCTTACCAAATCGAATTTCAATTTCAATCAAATCTGATGCGACTTGTTTATAATCCTAATTACTTATTTTAAAATGGACGTTCTCTAATTTGGGTCGATGCAAAAATCTGACCCGATACCTATCCCTGAACAAAACCAGCAAGCGAAGGTGCCTTGTCTCTGAATCGAGAGAGAAAGAGCGCACACAGACATTTGATATCATAGAGTAGGCCTGCAGAATGGGTCCCAACTCCCACGGCGCGAAACCATGGGAAGAGTCGCGTCCTCGACCCTCTAGTTTTATCAGGAACCCCCTGTTTTTGTTTCAGTGTATCACTCTGCGGTTACTATATAAGTAAATTACTTCCTTCAAATCTCTTCAACAAACAATTCTAACTCAGAACTATTGTACTACATACACTTCGCCAAAGCTTCCTCATCTGAGCTCACTGGTTCTTCTTTTACAAGAAAGATGTCTGGGCTGGTAGATATGTGGAACAACGAGGTCTCAAAGCTGCGCGAAAAGGGTCGGAGCTTCCTCCCAGGCGGTTCAAACTCCAATCCTGGGGTACAGTCCACCCAGATGGTTCGAGAAGAAGAACTAACTTCACCTCTGTCCCCCACTTTAGGCCGTTCCATGCTTACCAAGTCGCCGGCAGTGTACTGCTCCGACGCTTCTGTTTCTATGCTTGTCGAATGTTTTAGCCCTTAAAAAGGGGAAAAAGAAAGGGAAAATCAATCACAGGGGAACTTTTTTTTTTCTTCGTTTCGATTATATTTGGGTTGGTTTCCTTTATATTGTACATGCCTGTGTTGAATATATGTTAACTAATTTAACTTTTTAATCCAAGTTTGGTAATATAATTATTAGAATTTCACTGTAAATTTGTTTTGCCCATCTATGATCTATCCGATAGCAAACATAGATTAAGTTAGCAGTGCCGATCAGAAAGCAGGGTTAGGTATCGGGAAACAAGGTAACCGATCAATGGTAAGAATCATTATATGCCGTTGGTACTCTCAAACGTGGGCAAATAAGCGGCTGTGCCAGACTGGTTTCAGCAAATCCGAACTGGATGATTGTGCTGTGATTTCTAAAGTCTAAACTCAACAGTGAAGGCTTATTCAACTAAAACGGTTGCAGATTCAGACACCCGTTGACAAGAATATGATAAAGTGGGTATTTCTAATTGTCTGCACTCATTGATATATCGAGCATGTGTTTAATGGTGGAGAACAAAATCGACAGACATGAGAAAATACAGAGCAAAAGAGAGAATATTATGACCAACTGAATTAATGAAGCCAATACTTCGACCCTTTATTAAAAAAAGTGAAATTCTAGCTAGTGGGCATGTTTGGAGTCACCTGGCAAAGAATGTTAAGATGCAAGTGACAGATTTGCACCGCCTGGAATAGGTATTTTTGAACAAGCTTAAATTCTCAATTTCTCATCTCAACGTATGGTTAATGGAAACTAGTCGTAGAAAGCCAGTGCTAGCTGGGTTTTGTTTCTTGTGGGCTTTGTCTTCTAAGCTTATCCTTTGTAAATGGATGGTCCGATCTGTCGGGTCAATCCTATACTTGGTACCCCTGTCACCGTCGCTGTCACTGAATTATTGTCTACAGCAACTACCACTCTGTTGGGACTTTGGACTGTAAATGAAAGTAGTCGTGTTTCGTGGAGAGTGTTGTGCTGAGACTCTTGGATTAGGCAAGCATTCAGCAATTTTAGGTTCCATCGGAGCTGCGTAGTTTCTGATTAATTTAGAATCGTTCTCTGCGTTGAACCATTTACAAGTGACTGCTTTGTATCACTTAGGGTTAGTTTGGTTTACAGTTGGAATTGAAATTCGAATCAGAATTAAAATCTTTTGGAATCGGAATTTGAATAGTCTATTTCCATAATTTATTTGGTTCAGGCAAAAATGGAAACGAAAATTAGAATCAAGAGGAATGGGATTTTATTTTCAAGAGAGAGGGCAGGGAAATGGCTATTCCTTAAAAAATGGGAGAATGACATTCCGGCAAGAATGAGAATGGTTGATTCCGTCCAACCAAACAATTGAAATTGGAATAGCCAATTCCAATTCTGATTCCAGACCCCTATTCCTGCAAATCAAACAGGGCCTTAATGTATAGAAGAAAAATCCAGTGCATCTCATTACAATCCATGGTTTTTAAAATTGGAGCGGACAGTCGGACTGGAAAAAGAACCGGTCAGGTGAACAGTTCCGTTTTACTCCAAAGCCGCTATTTTGTCAAAAACCATTGATTTAGTTGACAAACCGCTGATCCGTACGTTCAAACTGTTCAAACCGTCCAATAATTTTGGCCATTTTTTATTTTTTGTCAGAATAGGCCATCTATTCCGTTCAAACGGTGGACCATTTGACCTGAGAACCAAACACTCCTGACCGGTTTGGTTCTAAAAACTTGGTTACAGTCCGCTGCAGTGAACCAATCATTTTAATTTGCTAATAAAGACTATCACTAAATTATGATTAAAAACCTATGAATTCGAGGACTCACTAATAACTTAAGCTTTTAGGGTGGATGGTCTTTATTTTTTCCTTTTTTCAGTTTACACAAACTGTTTACCAAATGTCTCGATTCATCAGTTCAAATAGCAAATCGGCCCTGTTTCTTCCATTAATCAACTTAAACATACTAATGAGTGATGAGTATTGCATCTCTCTCCCTTATCCTTGCACCGAGGATACTCATCCATATCTCTTCGATGAGAGAGCTTGACATTTGAACATTTAGGATAAGATATTTTACGACGGTGGGTCGAACATTCAAATAAGAACAAAATTCTTCTCATCAGAAGTCGTTTTTCTGTCTGTCATCCCAACGAACAAATCGGAACTTGGCACCCGACCCACCACTCCGCTAGTTCTTTTCTGGTCTTGATTCGTGAAATAAGAAACTTAAAATTTGCAACCTTTCAATCCTACCGAAGGACACGTACGTAGACAGCATACCCTTATATTAAAATCTGAAAACTTTTTCCAGGCAGACGTGAGAATGGTTTACGTGTTCACAAGTGAAATGTTTGGAAGGACGCTGGAATGAGCAAAGATAAACTCCAATAGTTTGAAATATATGTGATATGTCCTCCAGAACGTGCGTTCTAACGCTTGCCAGATTTATAGTATGATGTTGATCGTTGATGTTCTTCCAGTGGTTGGGGGTTGGTGGGTTCTTTTCTTATCCTTCGAACAAAGGCACCGTGTCATTGTCAGTGTAGACCTCAACCTCTTCTAAGACACTTTTACAGTGAACTAGTGAAATTCACTGTTGAAGGCTTATGGGCTGAAAATCCACGATACGAAACCACTACCCCTTAGTTTCTCCATGCTTCTCACCCTTTAGGATGGTTTATATATAAACCCTCCGACACCTTACCTTCCAGTTTCGTCATCAAAACAATTCAAAATTTCGAATAGAGCCGTGAATGGACTCCAAAATTATGATTCGGATCATACGTAGATTTAACACCACCCGATGTAATAAAAATCTGATTCTGATAAAAATTATCATTTTATGTATATATAGATAGTATATATAATTATATAAAGTCTATAATTTACAAATTTATATATTTATTATACGTATAGAAGTTAAAATAATAAGGTTTTTCAAAATTTCTTTTATTTTTTTGGATGATTTTAAACGCAACAAAATGGTGTGGATTAAATCTGAAATCCAACATAATAATTAAACACATGCAAATCTAAAAGTTTCCAGATGTTCAGATCCAAATCTGATCTATTTACATCTAATTCAAACGAGCTTCTGTATTGCACATTCCAAGGATTCCCAACCAAAACCGTTATAATTTACTTCATCTGTTTGCTATTGCTTCTTCTGTGGTGCAAAATAGATGTCTTGGCTAGTAGATGTGTGGAATAACGAATTGTCAAAGCTGCGTGAAAAGGGTCGAAGCTTCTTCCTACCAAGCAGGTCTAATTCTGATTCTAACTCGGGTCAAGTTGACCCAGGTGGTCCTCGCTGAAGAAGGTGGTCAAGCGATTAAACCAGCTCTGTCCTCCACTTTAAATCAAAGTTCAAAGTATCTATACCTATAAGCCCGTATTACATTGGGAGTTTCTCCATACACCCCTACAGAGGATATATTGGGATTTTGACCGGTTCAGGGGGTGGACAGACCTTCAACTGGCCCCTTTGAACTATATTTAAAAAAAAATATACCGATACAGCCCAATAAACCTCTACTGGCGTATAAGGCATATCAATATTTTGAACCTTGCTTTAAACCAAATTACACAAGATAAGCCCTCACGCCATCTGTGAAGACAGGTATCACATGTCGAATGAAAGCTCATGTGTTCATTAAGTTACAAGAGACACATATATAGAGACAAGACTGAGTCAATTGTAACAAAAAGTACACATGGCAAGATACAACTGTACATGTAACTGACTCTAATTTACTCTATTCTTCTAACAATCTGTAGTTCTGTTCGAACAGCCTTTACAGCCTTGCATCGGGAACATCTCCGTACTTCTATGCATTATTTCATGGGGAGATGTTGTCAATGCAAGGCTATGATGGCTGTTCGGGCTTTGCAATGACTGAATCCGGTTTCTCTGTAGTTCCCTTCTTGAAGGCTTCACTTCCTGTGCTCGTCAAATGCTTTAACCCTTGATAAAGCACCTAATCAAGCAGCAGATATTTTTCTTTTAGCTCTCTTTAATTTGTTCAGTTTCTTGTTGATTGCATGTAGATTATAAACGTTGCGAGAGAGAGAGAGAGAGGGGTGGAGGAGTTCCAAGCAAGCAGATTTTGATTTTATCTCAACTGATGAGCCTGTCGAGGTTAGGCTTCAAAGAACTAGCCATGCCGGTTGAATCTCCCACGCACGTAACGCACCACACAGACACCCTGAATTTTATTGATAAAAATAAAACTCTAAAGAGAGGACATAAATTAGTAATTTTTAAGCGTAGATTTATGGTATACCGGAAAAAATTAAATCAAGAAAACATTACACATGGTGGAGTTCAGATATGTAGGAAGAAGGGATTCCAAGATGAGAATATTAGTGCTAACACTTAACATGGATGTAAGATGTAACCCCCTATGTAGTAAAAACATTGCACATCCAAATACAAATTATACAACAAAAAAAAAAAAAAATTGCACATGAATTTTTACTAGCTATATAAAAAATTTTAACAGGCATGTAATTCTAATTCCAAATGACCGTAAGACGAAAACAAAAGGATGAACAGAGACGGTGCTTAAGAATTGAGACTTACAATTTAACTATTTAGGATGAGAGAAACATGAGTCGGGAATGGTGCTTCCTGTACAGTGTGATGGAAAACACCTAAATCACATACAGCAGGTCATCGACACTAGATTATCATTCAGTTCATCACCAAGCTTATCAGCAGTTCCATTTGCCTTCCAGAAAACATGGTCCTTTATCAAGCTTATAAATTCAACCAGCAGTTCTTTGTTTCCTTTTCCAAGCCTAATTTGGAACAAGGCATCTCGAACCCAACATTTGAGCACTCCCAGTTTCCTTCCATGTAGGTACGGGCTTAAGACTAAAGCTGCAAAGACCAGGCAAGAATACAAACTATCATTCCATACAAACTTGAACCACAAATTTTATCCCTTGAGATTATTAAAACTATAGACAACTGAATTTCATTAGAAAAATAGAATATACATCCTGGAGTGAATTCCAAATATGCAATTGATATTGAGTACTCAACTAGAAGGCCAAGTTAGACAACTAGATTATAGAAAAGAACCATTTCAGTAGAAGACAACATATGAATGTAATCTTAATAACCACTTGATCTTCTTGGAAGTTGGAACAGACAATATTGGGCCATGTTTGGGAGTGCTGAAAAATAAGTGCTTATTTGGACCAGGACCACACCATTAAGCACTTAATGGTGTTTGGCAAATAAGCCCGAAATAAGTGCTTATTTTAAAAATAAGGGCTTATTTTTTAAGCCCAAATTGTCAGTTTTTTTTAAGTGCTCATTCAATAAGGGCTTCTTCCAAAATTATCCCTATTTGAATTTTAAAATACCACTTACAAAACTACCCTAGTTGAATTTTATAAAATCACTTTCATAAAAGTACTTTTATAAGTACTTCTGTAAAAGTATTTTTAGAAAAGTGCTGTTGTAAAAGTTCTTCAATAAAAGTACTTTTATAAAAGTACTTCCATAAAAGCACAAAAGCATTTTTATAAAAGTACCGTAAAAGCACTTTTACAAAAGTGCTTTCGTAAAAGTGTTTTCATAAAAGAACTTTCATAAAGTGCTTAAGTTAAAGTGCTTTCATAAAAGTACTTTCATAAAATACTTTTACAAAAGTACTTTTATTAAAGTGCTTTCATAAAAGTACTTTTATAAAAAATGCTTTTATAAAAGTGCTTTCATAAATCACAAATGCGTGCTTATTGGAGAAAAAGGCTACCCAATGCCCAATATGAAATAAGTGATTATTTTTTAAAATAAGCACTTCAAAAAGTTGGGCGCCAAATGTAAATAAGTGCTTATTCGAATAAGCACTTATTTTTAACATAAGCACTCCCAAACATGGTCTTAGATCGCAATGAGATCTATTTCCAACAAAGTAGAATATACTAAGGGCTCCTAATTCCAATGAAGTGGAATATGTTAAAGGCTCTTGAAGCCAAGATTTTACTTCAGTGCTATGGGAGCCTGCAGTACCTTCATACCCTGAGAAGTTGTGGCACCAATCTAGTGATTATCCAATTAACACAGGAAGAAGCCTTTTGATAAAGGACCTTGTGGGCTGTTGATCATTGTCTTCATTGACACCAAATGCATACCCAGATCCTGCAGCAATCATTCATTGTTTGAGAACCACATAAAGAAACTAACTTGTTGAAGGGGAAAATGTCATAGTCCAACCTGATGGAGCCCATTCAATCTTCCCAAGGCCTGAAATCATTTGAGAAGAAGACTTAGGCTGGTCAGAGCATGTAACACCGCCATCCATCAGGCACCTATTGAAGAGGAAGCGGGGTTCCTTTGCACAATTTCATCCAACTGATACTTGCATGGGAGGACTAGGAATATAGAGGCAAGCACCAGGACTAGGAATGTGGAGACATGAAACTGTGCAATTTAAAAGTGTGGGAGACTTGAATCATGATGATGCTAGATGGGAAACTCTTGTCAACTAGGGAAGCATAGCTGATAGCGCTATGGTGTTCTCTCCCTCAGATATGGCACCAAGTCATTGCCAAGGTTGATGCCTGATTTGAAATTCACAAGCTTCAAGTAATGGTTCAAATCCATGGTGTCCACCCTTCATACATGTTGCATAGATTATCTATGCTGGTAGCTTGCTTGAGAAGATAAACCACTTGCTCTGCAATACTAATTTCCCTGCAAAAGCAAGTATGAAACATGTCACTCTAAGATCCCCCACCATCTGAAACAAAAACTTAACCAGAAAGAAATCGTAGTACCTACTTATCAAAAAAAAAAAAAAAAAGAAAAGAAATCATAATACCTGCCATCTCTAATATCTTGACCATCTAGTTTCATGTCAACTTGCCTCAACACAGATAGGGCATAAGTGTTCTTACCTGCAGACAATTAAGAATTACAGAGAGATTAAAAAACCAGAACTATAAGCATTTTATTCTTGAAAGAAGGACATAGAGTATATTGTAGAGAAGTAACTAAAAAAAGGGAATAAGGCATATTTACTATCTCCAGACCAAAATACCCTATGGAAAGAAGCCTCAATAAGAGTAGCATATCTGCAACACCACACTATATTTATAAACCTCTGAGGTCTTTTTTTTGTGACAATTCACACAGAATGGGACAAGGAAAGAATGGGCTCCTGTGCTGTTAAGAGGTACATGGAGTGTATACTGAAGATATGTGCCAATAATTTCCTCGAGGAAACCTCAAACTTAAATAAGAGAAGATACTCTCATGTGGTTTGAGTTGTTTGGTGGCATTATGCTCTCAATATTTCCTCAACCAAAAATTTTTTTCATGTTTCATAAACACATTACTGATTACAGCTACAATGAAAACAATTGGAAGGCAAAAGAAAGGAGCAATGAAAAAGATATAAGCCATAATTTGAAATGATAAGAGATCAGATACCCCTTGTCATCCGAATACCACCATCTGTATGGAGAAGAGGAGCTTCATGATTCCCAGAACCCTTGGCCTGGTTTGATGTGGATGCTTCATCTTTGTCTCCCAAAATCACCTCCTCCGACTTTTCCTTGTCCAATGGATGTAAAGAGTCAATGTCAGGTGGAACTTCATCAGTTGATGGTGCCAAATCCCGCAGATGTTCAGTTGATTCATTAGGTATCAAATTGACAGATTTACCAACATTCCTGACTTCATCATACTTGGATTCTAGCTGCACAAAAATTGACCTTTCCTGATAACCAGTACCAGATAAGGAAACAGCATTCAAATCATCTGCAGTTTCTCTACTGCTGAATCCATGTGAAGACAGTTCCATAACATTTCTCAGATCATTAGAGCTGTCAGGAAGACTTGATTCAGGTGATGCAATGCTAGAATTGGGACTTTCACTATAGATACTATCAGGAGGAGAAACCCATCCATCATTTTGCAATGAAAATCCACCAACATCCAGAAACTCCGGGTTGCTGCTTTCATTAGCTCTGGAGAATATATCCCCCTCCTTGTCATCAAATACAGCAGCCTCACTTGTAAGGTCTGACCTCGACAACCCAATTTCTTGTGATCTCACAGCCTGACTTTCTCCTAATCCTTCTAGTGCCTGTTAAAGGTAAAAATAAAAGGAGAAAAAAAAGATATTTGTTAATCCTATCATTTGTGAAGAGAATGTGTTATGCATGCAAGTCTTCTTCTAAGACTAAAAAATAATTGGGTCCTTCTGAACTAAGCAGTGTTAATGCGGTAAATGACCTAGTTATTACTTGTCTGTATAACAGGAACCAGACAACCCCCCCTTCTCAAAATACACACAGGAGAAATAAGGAAAGAAAAAATTGGTAGTCCTATATTTTGTCCGAGACCCACAGTTATAAGGATAGGCCAGACCAGGTCTGTTGGATTGGTTTTACTCTGATAGATCTAGGGAGAGAAAGGTGACAATATGAAAAATATCACACTCATGGACAGAAAGAAACTAAAAGAAACTTGAGATCTCTTTGGTCTGTGCCGAGTCCAAGAGGAGACCTATGGATAGGGGTGAGCATTATTCGGTTAAAACCAAAAAAACAAACAAAAAATTTCAGTTTTCAAAATTAAAAATTCGGTTAACTGAAAAAACCAAATTAACCAAATTTCATGTTAATGAAATTCAGTTTTAACTGAAAACCGAACAGAAAATTTTGGTTTCAGTTATTTCAGTTTTCTTGTATTTCGGCTTATTCGGTTTGGTTTTTAACTGAATAAACCAAATGCTCACCCCTACCTATGGACAGAAAAGTCCAGATTGACAAAACTAGTGGACCATGAGAAAAACCTGTTTTGTGGAAAGGGAATAGGAAAGTTAAAATAAATCAAGGATGATAGACTTTGGGCCAAGTAAATATTTTCTCTCACAAGCTGGCAAGAACTGTAATCATGTACTAAAACTATAAGCTGCTAAAATTTCAACTAGCATTTGAGGCAGAACTACTTATGTCAAACCCCACAAATTTCCTTTTAAGGATGTCATTACCTTATGGAGATTTCCAGCATGGAGACTTGCAGATCGTGCAAGCTTCGTCAACATGGAATGAAGTTCCTTTACAGAAAAAGTAAGTGATGGCACTAATGGCTTTAAAGACTGACAACCCTCCCGAAGTCTCAAACAGTATGACTGGTACATTGCTTGTCCATGAATAGGGGGGATCTCCATCTTGCTTTCTCTTTCCCTAGAAATAGCATCATTCATAGCAGCGACATCCTTAGATAGGATAGATTCAAGTGGGAGAAGGATTGTATTTGCCTGCCCAATGGTAAAATCAATTAGTTGAGCATTCATGGTTGTCGCTCAAAGAGAACAAGCTCAGTAATCCTCTGAAAAAAAAAATAATATATTGGAATGGTGAGTTCAGCATATAAATCTATTTTTAACAAGGACATGCAAATGATTTGTATTAAGTCTTTAGATTGAAAAGTGACAGAAAACCTTTAAAAGATCTCCCATAAGATCACTATGTACTGCAGCAGCTTCCTTTCCCAGACCATGAACATCATGTAAACCCTCTGTTATTGCCAGAACCTACAAAAAGAAATATAATTATATTAGCGAAGAGTGTTGTCTAAGACCAGAAAATTTATTTGAGGCTGGGCATTTCTAATGACACAATGTGTGAAGACTCTCCTTTAAAATGAAGCCAAATCAATCAAGAAAATCAAAACCCATAGAGTGACTCTTAACTAGGGGTGCTCACAGTTCGGTTAGCTCAACCATGAGCAGATTTTTGAAACCGAACCAAATTAACCGATTAACTAGTTCAGTTTTTCGGTTGTCTATATTTATAACATATATTATAAAACCATATACAAAAATATTTGGTATAAATATATACCAATTATATTTAAGTTCTCCTTCCTCAACCCCGCCAAAGCCCAAGCTATCTTGGACCTCATTCTGATCTTCAAGTTCCACTTGCAACGTCTTAGTCTGAGGTTCTTTATCATAAACAAATGATCTTTATTCCTTAGGCCCTAGAGCTTCATTTTCTTATAAATAGATGATACCAAAGCATTGTAAATATGTCTTTTATTATTGAATGAAATTTTCGCCTTTTGACTTTTAGTTCCATCATACTCTTCGATTTGTTTTCCACTAGCATCATTTTACATCAACTCTCAGCTTCATGGCAGATATTGGATTTTACCTGCTGAGTCAAAAGCCCAGGCCTGGCACAACCATACTGCCATAAAAAAATGATTTGACTAGCAAGCCTATCCTACAGATATGCATGCGCTCACACAAAAAATACACAAAATGCATGCACCATAGTAGTACAGAACCTTAAGCATACATATTTACCCCCCCCCCCCAAAGGAAACATAGCTTTTTCATGCGCAACTTGCAAGCCTGTCCTACAAAAATGCATGGAGACACAAATGGTGGCTTCAACAAGCATAGGATTACTCCCCACCCCAAAAAAAGGAGTGAGAGAGAGAGAGAGGAAAGGGGAGGGGAGGGATGGAGCTTTATCATGCACCATACATCATATGGTACTTTACCTCTTCAAGCATGGAGCCACATTCAGAAGTCAAAGCAGTATGGCCTCTTGTGACACGACCGAAAGCAGACAGTGCCATGCTAGCTTCGTAGGCACAATCATACATTGCTGCAAGTATCCCTTGAAGATCACCTGCAAAGGAAAAATGGAAGCTTTTCATGTACACATATTCATGTATATATGTGCATGCATCTATATTTGTACACTCATGATGCATATACAACTAAGAGTCTTCATTCAAGTCTAAACACTTGTATGCATACAGATACCTTCTATTTTATATTTTATGAAGCATATATACATATATACATACATACATAGATACATTATATATATTAAACGTATCTATGTATGCATACATGGGGGTTTATGAATATTCAACTAGAAAAGTTGGCATTTGACCTGAAGCTGACTTTGCTTTGACAGAGGCAATACAGAGTTCATTGGTGGCAGAAAACAAGCTACTGGCAGCAGCTTCCATGCTGCTCTGTGCCATCTTCCATTCTTGCTCAGCACCTGATAAGTGCAAGGAAAGAAACTGCATGATCACTAATATGTATTTCAGAATTGACAATAAGTAGATTATATCCAACTTTTTGGGCAAGTTAATGATTGCTATTTGAAGACTCACGTGTAAAAGAATGATAAGCAACATCCAATCTTGTTAGAGAAGTCATATATACTTGGTGCCATGTTCTGCCATCTCCAGTGGCCCTACCTGAGGATATCTCCCCAGACATCTGGAAAATACCATCTCTAGATGCTTCAAATTCCAATACAGATGAACAGATTTTGATAATATCTGATGCTTGTTCTCGAGCAGCCCATAGCAACTGTCGGCGTCTCATTAGATGATCACGGAATTCAGGAGGAATTCCTGAGTTCTTGGATGATGTGTTTCCAGTCCCAGGATTTGGACCAGCACAGGCCCACCCCATGGCTCTTTCAAGCTGCCCCTCTGCTGACACAGAGGTTCTCTCACAAACTTGCAGGCAATCCATAGACCTAGCTATTGATGACATAGCGGATTGTATACTTTCCAACAATTTAGGTCTGCTAAGGTTCAAAATCATGGGGTATAGTTTATCATCATATACAAGAAAATTCTGCAATTTGACCCTGTTTCTATGCAGATAGGGTAAGGAAGCATCATAGAGCCACTCCATCTGAACAATCTCTAGGCTTGCCTTGCGAATAGCTTCCTTGAGCTCAGTCACCTGCTTTTTCATAAGGGACACTGCTGATCTTGCAGCCCTAGCAGTCTCATGTGCATTACAGTATTCCTCAAGCATGACCTGCACCCTCTTCACAGCACCAATTTCTCTCTTTACTTGATCAGAATTAAGTTCCTTTGTTGCCTCAGAATGTTGCTTCAAATGCTCACATTCTTTCTCTAACTGAGCCAAAAGAGCAGGAGCAATTCGTTCTCTCAAGTAATGGCCTATGTGTTCTTGAAGCTGTATTTCGAGCTTCTTCTTCAACACATTGAAAAGCTGATCAAATCCTAAATTTTGATCCACAGAAGAAGATATGTCATGTACGCATGAATCAAGAAAGGAGTCCATCATTCCAATTTTCCAAATAAAGAATGAATGATTGTTTAGTAAGCTGGAAAACTTCCAAATAGATTCTGATATAGAGTATCCAGAATTCATTAAATTTGCTAGATTAGAAGACCCATTTGAGTAGGTTGAATATCTACCAAATGTAGCCAGCACTTTATCAATAGATTCCAACTCAGAGAAGGGTTTCATTAATGTAGCCAGAAGGGCTTTACTCCTCAAAACATGTGGGTCCCTCCCTTGCTCAATATTAACCAGAGAAAGAAGGTGGTGTTCTGAAGAAACCAATGCACTTCTAATACCAGCTTCCCTCTTTAGAAGAGAAGAAGTCCGGATGTCCTTCTGATTCCATGTTTGATGTAGTTGGTCCAGTTGTGCCCTACAAGCTTCTTCTTCAGATGCAAGCTCCTCTGCCTCTTCCCATGAAAGGTGATCTCTACCCTTAACCGCAGCTTCCTCGAGAGCCAGTTGTTGTTCTGTAATGAGGCCAACCTTCACAAAGTAGTTCTGTTCAAGCTCCACTAAAGACGCCCTCTCCAGCTCAATCTCAACTAACTGTTCCAGTGCTGTATCGATGGATCCACGGATTTGTGAAAGGGATCCAAATGCATCCATTACTTCTGAATTATATGAAACAACTGACCTAATTATCTCTGGAAGAACAATTTCAGTCATTTGCACAATCAATATCTTAGATGAAAGTAAACTGGCCTGAAATATAGAAGCCCAAGTTCCTTCAGAAGAGTGTTTTAGATTGTCCAAATCTGCAAGAACATTAGATGAATTCATGCCAATATACTGACAAAGTTCATTAACAAACTCTGCAACAAGCATGCATTTTTCTATTTGCTCTTCAAATTCCGAGAAAGTGGTTCCAAAATTAGAGGGAAGACCAACTTCAGTATGGCTCGAGCCCATTCCTTCACTGGAGTTACTCAAGATGTCGAGTACTTTAACTTTTACCTCATTATACATGGAACAAGCTGCTGCATGCAAAACTGACAACACCTTCACCTTCTTCTCTTCGAGCTCTCCTTGTAATCGGACATCCCTTGCCACCTCATGCTTAATTTGCCCCATTTGAATAAAAGATGCATCATCTTCTTTCCTTGAACAACCAGCAGATTGCATGTACTTTGTGAAAGCAGATAGAAGACGATCCTTGGATTTTGCTTCAGTCTCTGAACCAATGGAGTTTACCAGTTCAGAACACTCTTCTTCAATTTTCTCTATCTCCACTGCATATTTCTCCACTTTATGACACAACTCTTCATGTCTTTGTTGAATAGAATCAAGATCATCCCTTTGACCTTTTGAAATAAGATCAGCAGCCTGTCTTCTGGAAAGAGAGAGAATATCAGAAGATAGGGTATTCACTGACAATTGCAAGATTTGTGCCCAACCATGTAGTGGACTGGTTGAAATGTAATTCAGTGGTAGAATCCTTTGCAATGCTAAAGCATAGGCCTGGAGTGCTTTTATTGCACAAGAAAGTCCAGCATCCAGCTCAGCTATGAGCTGAGAAACATCCCTGTCTAAATCATGGCATTGTGCTTGTGTGGGCTCAGGAACAATAGTCAATGGAACACCAGCAACCAGAACAGCAGATATCAGTGATAAAGCCTCTTGCATGCTCCCCAGTTTCATGCATGCCTGGATTTCTGGAATTGAACCACTCCTTAAAGCATCAAGAACTCTTCCATGTTGCTCCATCCACATTGCCACTTCTTGTGTTTTCTCAGTCGCCACAGCTTTTGCTTGAGCAAATTCATGAGCCTGTATTTCGAATGAGGCGCGTGTTTTCTCTGAATTAGAAGTTGCTTCAGCAACAATTGACTTCGCAGATGTTTCATGCAGAGCAAGGTTTGATCTCTCTTGGTCAGCTCGGTAGAAAAGGGCAGAAACAACCTCATATTGGTTTAGGACATCCATGAACCTCTGATGTGTGCATGTCCAAGTTAGACAAATTTCAACATGATTGTTGTTCAAAACTAGAAAATTTGTAGCACTCTATAGACAACAAAGTAGCCAATTAATACCTCTAAAGCAGACTCAGCAGCTGGTAAGGTGGCCAGTAAAAGATCATGATGCTCCTGATCACAATTAGAGAAATCAAGCATCAAATAAATCTTGAATAAGCTTCTTATCAGAAACACCAGTACTGGTTGGGCACAGAGTATTACAAAGATCTCATTTATTAATATCATTGTAAGTAAGGTTATGCAAAAGGTGAAGGATATAAATTCAATAAAAAGTGAAAGCTACTAGCACCGTGGTTTCCAAAAAGTTGAGGCATGGAGCACCAAGCCTCATAAACGTTCACATGCACAAAATCTATAGAAGATTAAAATTTTGTCAAAATTTCACATTTTATACCATGATCATTGGTAACTAGCACAAAATCTACAGAAACCTACTGTTTTGGTTAAATTGGAGGGAAGATAGTTAGGAAAAACAGAATAACTAGGGAGGAAAACAGGGAGACAAGGATAAAATGAAGAATACAGAGAAAGAGATTAAGAAAGAAATTGGAAGAAGAAATTAAAACAGGATTTAGTTCAATGGTTCTCAAATTTCTAGTGAAATTTTGGCCCAAAATTTAACCATGAACCAGGTTGAACTAGTACCTACTTTTCTTGATGAAGAACTAGCACCTACTTCAAAACTGGAAATAATCCTTGCATAAACACACAAGTATGAAAGATTTCAAGGCAACAAGTACCTGTAAAGCAACACGAATTTCTTGCACTCGGGATGCAAATAAACTCAAGCTAACCGCCAATTCCATGCCCTTTCTTTCTTCACCACCAATTGCGGCTTCATCATGGCCATCTCCACGTGTCCACTCTACTAGTGGATCCCAAACAAATACTTCTAATAACATTATAATTACATCTTTGTTCTTCCTCAGAATATCAATAACTGCTTCACAGTTGGCTCTGAAGTTACCTTCAATTCCTGTCAAGCCTAAAGCTGCTTCAATCATCTGGGTCAGGCGGAAGGGGACAATCTCTGGAATTTTTAGTCTCTGCCCTTTATCAAAACATACATTGTAATCTATATGTACAACATCCCCACTGGAGAAATCCATGAGAATATTATCCAGATGCCTATCCCCTAGACCCAGAATGTGGCCTACCATGCTCATGGCTGCCACACTAGCAGAATACCTTCAAGCAGAGAAATACATACATATTTAGTGCAATAAACAGTAGGAAGGAAAATGCATCTTACTACATAAGTAACAAAAACACAGATTTAGATCATCATGTAAGAGTTGGAATTCATGTAAATTTCCTGCCATTTAACAAACTAATAAAGCATATGCACAGACAAAATAATTCAAACTGGTACCAGACAAGAAGTGCAAAGAAAACCATAAACCAAAGAAAATCCAAAACTTCAGTAATCAATTTGCCTGGACTCTTCAGACTTGCTAGATGTTTCGTGTCTGTACTCTGTAGATCATCAAGACAAATAATTTAGGACTAGTTTTTTTTTTTTTCTTTTTTGAAGGCAGAGTATTGAATTATATTGCTCAAAGGGAGGGAGAGATTCCCTCTAAATATGTACAAGATGTGATCATATGGGTCTATACAACTATCAAAAGGTATACTACTTGTATAAAGTGTAATCAATGTTCACTCATTTACAAAATCCACAAAAAAATCCTCACCCATTGATTTAAGAACAGCTCTTTTTCATGCCTTTGAACTCCTGAACACTTGCTCATTTGACCAAGCACCTCTCAGTCCTCCCAATCAACCAATCAGGATCTGTCCCAGCTTGATTAAATACTCTACTATTATGCTCCAATCATATAGCCCAGGACATGGCTCCAGGAACTAGCTGCCATAATTTCCTTCCCCTGGTACTAAAATGCCTTAGATGGCCAGGCTGCAATCAGAAAGGCCAGGTCTCTTGGCATGTCCATGACTACCCTGAAAATCTCTGAGAAGTAGCAACAAATACTGTAAGAGACTTGGCACCAGATACATCTTCAATTTCTGACTGGCATAAGGCACACTGACTAGTTTTCACTTTCAGCAATTGTCTTTTTTTATCAGTAGAAACTTTATTTTATTAATTAATTATATGTAAAAAACAGTACAACTTGATGACCAGAATGTCATCCCCAATAACATAAACTAGGTTACAAAGAAGCCCAGAACAATAGCTGCCTTGCTGCCCCTTGTTAAGCAAGGGGGTCAGCTAGCCCATTTGCACTCCTTAAACACTTGAATTCAGCACTAAATCTCTTGCAATCCTTTCAACTTCCCTCTCCCCTGTATACATTTTTGAGAGTCCAAGGAATATGTCCAAGGAATAACTCAGTTGCTTTGCCAGCCAGAGACCATGTAGTAAAGCCAAGAATTCAACCTTCACAGAATTAGACATACCAACTGGTCCTGAATAAAGAGCCAATATCCTGCCCTCCGAATTTCTGAGGAGGGTCCCAACTGCAGCCAAAAAGAGAACATTGATTATGCAGCATGGCATAGTTCCCAAATATCTCCAGTTTGTAAGGTATGATGTCTGTTCTGGATATTCAGTTCTTTTTTTGTAAGATACTTGGGCGGGTAGTCTACTAGGATTGAGGGAGTTGAGTTTGATTGTGTTTCTGAGTTGTTACTTTCCCTTGGCAATGTTTGTTTGGACCCTTTAAGTCTGATAGAAGGGTTTGGGACCCTGTTCCAAAAGGTTCTTTTACTTGTGCCTCCTTTCTCAAATTTCTCTATTCTAATGTTGTTCCTTGGACTTTCCCTGTTAAAGAAGTTTGGACTAAGCCTATTCCCCCCAAAATTGTTGTCTTTTTGCCAAAAGAAAGTGTATCATGGTAAGATTAAATACTTTGGACAACTTGCAAAAGAAAAGGCCTTTATGTGCTTATCCCTAAACTGGTATTTTCTATGCAAAGACCATAGTGAGGACTGCTACCACTAACTGATTTCTTGTTCCTTTGTAGCGGCTCTATGGAATTAGATGTCTGTTTTGATTGGTTGTAAACTTGTAGGTGGAACCTGCCAATGGACATAAAATTGTTGCTTAGTCCATCTACCTTTGTTTGGTCCAGTGTTTTCATCTCTCATCATTGACTTGGCCAGTTGAATTGTTTGAACCGTCACCCTTTCAAGATTCCATGTGCAGTTTGCAAGAAACCTGCCACTTGGTCAAAAACCGTTCGACCCATAGTTGTCAAGGCGACGCCTAGGCGACAAGGCGCCCTTGGAGGCTCGCCTCGCCCAGTCACCAAGCAGTTTTGTGAACTGGGTTATAAAATACTTTTATATTTTTTATTTTTTGACATTATAATTATAAAATAGACATTATTAAACGAGAATATTCATTTTATGTGTTTATATACTAAATTACTAATTTCTTTTTATTATTTTCTTATTTTGTTAGGGTTTAATCAACGCAAACATTGCTAACTTCTGTATTGAACCCATGGCTCAAAGTATCGATACACCTCTATGTATTGGCAGAGGTGTATCGGTACTTATAACGATACTCCCCTATTTCTTTTTTAATTTCTTTGGTTTTCACTTTCATTTTTAAATATATATATATATTGAAAAAAAATGGGTCCCCGAAAACACCTGTAAACAGGTATCGGGACCCCAAAGATACAATACAATATACTCGATATGGAGTGTATCATATCGAAATTTTGATCCTTGATTGAACCCTCAAAAATTTCAAAACTTGAACCAATAAGCAAGGGAAGAACTTAAAATTTTGTCTAGCCAACACATTTTCTTCTTCCACATCTTCTTCTTCCACCTTTTCTTTTCTTCTTTCCTATAACAAAAGTAGGGGTTCAAATGGTTACGGAACCTAGGAAACTACCCTAGGATATATGGTTTTACTTAAAAAAAAAAATCCATCGCCTAGGCGACTAGGCAACAAGGCACCCCCTATCGCCTAGCCTCGCCTTAGCGCCATGAAAACTATGGTTCGACCTGGTCAGATGAAGCAATGACCCGTTCGACTTGGTCACCGGGTCACAGGTTGCACACTTAATATGTGTCCCAAGGTGACATAGGTGCCTTGTCCCACTATTTTTGCGAAAAAAAACCTTTTTTGGCCTTAAATTGCAATTTTTAACATTTTTTTGCAAATAAAATTTAAAAACTAAACTAAAAATATAAATTAAATAATAAAATAATATTTGTATATACATATATTACATCTAAAATAATATTTACACATATATGTATATATATACATATGTTGATGTGGTACAGTCTAACCCGTCGAACTAGTGACCCGTGACTCGGAGGCAAAAATGATTCAACCTCTCGGTCGATTTTTAAAACATTGGTTTATCCCACAAAACAAGGGAGAATCATGTGGAGATGTTTCAATCTTTTAGGGCAGCTACCTTGTAGACTATCTTGGAAGAAAGGAATGCTAGAATCTTCCAAGAGAAGGAGAGAGAGCATTTTCAGTAGTGAACAAGTGTATTTTAAATAGGGCTATCCATTGGATGAAAACCCTAGATTCCTTTAATTCCTTTTCTTTTGACGACATTTGGAGAAGCTACTCTATAGTAGTTAATACTTCTTTTAAGAAAAGCTGAACTTTAGCAGTTTGGACACCACCTCCGGAAGGGTTCACTAAGCCAATTTTTGATGGGAACAGTCAAGGCAGTCCAAGGCTATTAGGCATAGGAGGGGTTTTGAGAAATGAGGATAGTAACATCATATCCTTGTTTTCTCAGGCCCAATAGGAATAGGTGATTCTTCAAGGGCTGAGTTATTAGCTGCAGTACAAGGGATTCAGATTGCCGACCAACTTGGGGTGGAGAATCTACTAATTTGAAGGGGACTCTAGGGTGATTGTGGGCTGGTTGTTGAACCCAGAGTATGTCCTTTGGTGTTATAGGGATCTTATAAAAAAAGTTAAATGGTTAACAAGGCACACGACAATTAGAGTCCAATGGGTGGATAGGTCGGCAAATTCTTTGCTGATTTTCTTACTATACAAGGGTCTTCTCGGGAAGTGCTATTTGGGCAGCTTATCTTTCTTTTTTGACTATAATGTAACCTTCGTTTTTAGGAGAGGTCGCACCTCGTCCCTTTCCAAGAGATGCTTGTAAAAGTTTTTTCTCCGATGTTTTCAAAACCGGACCAGACCAGACGGTCGGACTGGAAAAACTGGGAACCAGTCAGGTCTCCGGTTCCGGTTATACTATGAATCACTTTTTTTTCAAAAAAAACGCTGAAAAAGTAAGAAAACCGCTGACCCAGACAGTCAAACCGCCAAACCGTTTGACCCGGGCAGCGGTTCACGGTTTACTGAACTGTGAACACTTAACAAGAGCAGATCAAGAGATGGGGGAGGGATTGAAATGAGAACAGTTTTCAGATCTCAGTTCTGAGACCAGTGAGAACAGTTTTCATTCTTTCCCTTTCGTTCTTCCCTTTCCTTTCTTTTCTTTCCTTTACCAGCCAACAGCTTACAACTACCTCTTCTTTCTTCCCTTTCCTTTCTCTCTTTTCTTTCTTCCCTTTCCTTTCTCTCTTTTCTTTCCTTTACCAGCCAATAGCTTACAACTACCTCTTCTCCCTATTTGTATTTCTTCCCAACCTGTGACCTAAATGCTAATTCAATGGTCAAGATATACCTTGACCGTTTTGACCCGCTCGACCAGGACGGTCGAACCGCTGACCCGGAAACCGGTGGCCAAAGCAGTTCAGCTTCCGGGTCAAAACCTTGTTTTTCTCTTTGCTTAATGAAATTATTATTCAATTATCTAAAAAACAATGATTATGCAGCTACTTGCCTTGGTTTCTATGCAGGTCATAAAGCTAAGTCAAATATTTTAGTAGTATCATATCATACAAGGTTAATAATTATAAATAGCAGTTGTATTTTAATTTTTAAATTCAATCAATGAGTCAAGACACTTAAAAAAGGACATCGAAAATTCTCAAAATCTAAATATCTTTTATCTTTTTAGTTTTTACTTGCACACATGCATGGCACATATGACATACCTTACACTAGTAACTAAAAATGTTTCCAATACCTTCCAGTGTTGTCAGATCAGATGCAGATCGAACCCAGCAGTTGAGCCAGCAAATTGGTAACCCAGTGAGCTTTCTTGGCCCATGTTTTTGACAGTTTTTTTATAGGCCAAACAATCTAACCACCAATTAAATGAACCAGTAAAACCATGACCCAGTGAGATTTCCGGTTTTACATGCAATCCAGTTCGAACAACAATGGCTTATTCTTTACAAGGAAAGTTCAATTGACCATCCAACAGTCTATAAAGCATCAATATTGAATTGAAGGTTGAAATTCAAAATTTTGAAACAAAGAAAAGAAATGCATCCTTTCAATGCTCGTAGGAATTAGTCATTTTGGAACTTGGTAACACAGAAAAGATAGAAGAGAATTGCAAGTAAAAATGTTTAAGGCATAAGGTACCTCTTTAGTTTCGAGCTGAAGGCTTTGAATCCTTCACTAGCACACCAAAGTTCTTGATGAAGAAGTTGTCTAGGAGTCTCCTTCATTAGATCCAGAAGAACTTTCCTCTTGACTTCATGGGGCCAGTCTCTCCGTGAGATTACTCTCCGTATACCTTTCTCTTTGAGTGCTGGTATAATTTTTCCATAAAACATATCGCTTGGCCGAGGAACAGGTGGTGGAACTGTGTTATTTGTATTGCCAGGACCCATTGCTGAGAGTTGTGCCAGCTGGACACGGTTCTGCCAAGACTTGAAAACACTATATATGCTTATTACATTGTCAACCCACTGGATAAGACCAGCCCGACCACTGATTGGTGTCACAGAATAATAACGAATAGCAAGAGAACGGCTACGAGTATCAGGGGATGAATGCAAAAAACCATTAATTGCCTGCAACAGCTGCATAATTCTGGCATCAAGTCGCAGATCCTCTCGTCCTTTCAAGAGATATGTATACTTTTGACCATCAGAGCCCAGAATCACAAGCCTCTTAGGTTTTGTCTTGGTAGATAAAATAATCACTTGTTCTGAGAAAGAAGCAATTGTTACAATTCTCTGGAGATCAGTGGCAAAACCACCATCAGATTCAGGCATAGTAATTTGCTTCTCAAGGCCTGGCATGGGTGCCTCAGAAGATGATAATAGAGCCAGCCGTGGAGCAACATCACCCAAAGAAATTGATGATTTCCTCTGATAAGTTGCTAAAGATGCTGCAATAGCATCAAAAGGTCGCCATACATCACCAAGAGATGCTGCAGATACTGGAGGGGTCTTAAATGTTAAAATTGCAGATTTCAGTTGTTCCCCATACTCCTTATGGAACCAGATTTCATGTGGTGTTTCAGGTTTTCGAGAAGTTGAAGCCAGACGACGCTCCAAGGCCACAACAATGGGGGCCATCATGGCAGAGTATTTTGCAGCATTTATCTTGTTCTTCTCACTATGACTTAGAGTGGCATTTTGTGAAATCCGTGAAGCTTCCTCTTTTAGCATATTTATCCGCCTCATTACATCTGATTTGAGGAAAAGAAAAAGGCATAGAAATGTTATTAAAGAAATAAAGCTAGAACTAGGTCAAACATGCCATAATCACAAACATCACTGTTATTTTGAGAACTTAAAGCAACCACTACAGTTAAAAGACCAAATTAAAATTTTTAATATTTGTAAACAGATCATATGGAACCATGAAAAAAACACATTGTCAACAGAAATAAAATTTAGGGTGTTGTAGTATGAGAGAACCAAGTATACCTGTGTGAAGATCTTGAAGAGTGCTAAGCCACAATTCCTCCCACAAAACAGTTACATTCCCCAACTCATTTATTATAAGGTGGACATCTTGAATTAATTTTGGGTAAAGCTTCGTCTGCATTCAACATCCAATAAAACAGCAAATTCAGGTTTAGAAAAATAAATAATTTCTCAAATTGATTATGATATTCTGTTTTTTTTTTTTGTTGGAAATTAAGCAGAACTTATATTAACGAAAAAAGAGGGAAGGACAGAACAACCCCATTACTGAAAGAGCTGTAGAGAAGATGGGCCGAATGGCCCATAGGTTGCTTATTCTTTCTTGTTGTTTATGTTTCTTTTCTGTAATGGGCCTTATTCTGGGTCCATCCTGTCAATATTAAGTTCTGTGTAAATTCTTGCCCAACTAAGGGCCTCCTTGTAATTATTCAAATATTTCTAATAAAACAGTGTTAGGGGGCTGAGAGAGGGAGTGTTTGAAATCCTCTTCTCAGACCCTCATTGCCGAACCCTCAACTCGCTTCTCTTCAGTTTTCTTCATGGTATCAGAGCATACCTGAACTTCAGTATCCTGGCGCTGGAAGCTTGACTCGTGTTGCCTGATTCTTGGAGGTCATTGGAAGTGCCCAAGATTTGAATCTCTTGGAGAAGTGGTTCAGTGGCCAGGAAGAATCAGAGAAAAGAAAAAGGGGAAGAGGAAGAGGAACAGTTCGGTTCTGTTGAAGCTCAAAACTGTAAGTTGTACTCAGATTTCTGGGTTCAGTTTTCTTCTGGTTCGAAACTGTAAGTTGTACTCAGATTTCTGGTTCGAAACTGTAAGTTGTACTCAGATTTCTGGGTTCAGTTTTCTTTTGGTTGTTCTGTATTGCTTTCGACTGTTTGGACTGTTGAACTGTCCGAAAGCTTTGGTTGTTTTGTACTACCTTCGGCTGCCATTGAATCTGGTTTAACCCAGAAATTTCTGGGCTGTTTTTTCACTCCTTATTGGACTGTCAAACAGCCGAAACATCCCTGTAACAAGGCTGTGGATTGTTGCTTATATCTGGCTGTTTTTGGGGGGCTGTACGAACTGTTCTTGAGGCCTTTTTTTCTCTTGACAGTGGGGTTGTCTCTATTGCCCACACTGTGTTTGTAAAAAGGGTACTTCGGCTGAGTGCCAAGTGGTATTTACTTTGAAGTCCAGATTTGAAAAGGGTACTTCGGCTGAGTATCTAGAAGTTTTTGTTTTACTTCTTGAAGGCTGAACTCAGTGTATTGCCTTCTTGTGGTCGGCTGAACTCTGTTCTTGCTTGTCCTTATTCATTATACTTGTAGAAGTCATCTGAAATCATATTTGGAGTGTTTACATGATGTACTCCTCAGAGTTTGAAAACAAAAGTGGTGCTGAATATGGACTGGTTCAGGGGACTCCAAGTGACTCCTTATTGACTGTGACCACAGTTAAACTAGATGGAACTAATTATCTGGCATGGTCACAATCAGTAAAGATTCATGTATGTAGTAGAGGAAAGTGGGGGTTCATTTCCGGGAGTAAGAAGGCTCCCCCAGAAGATGATCCATCCTACGAGAAGTGGATGCAAGAAAATTACACTGTCATTGGGTGGCTTGTGAACTCAATGCAGCCACAAATCAGTCAACACTACCTATGGATGAATTCAGCAAAGGAAATTTGGGACAGTGTTGCAGAAACCTATTCCCAAAAACTCAATGTGGCCCGGGCATATAAATTGAGAAGTGATGTAAAGAATTTAAGGCAAGGAGAGAAACCTCTTGCTGTATATTTCTCAACCCTTAAGTCCCTATGGCAAGAGATTGACCTAATAGAAGCTGTAACTTGGGACACCACCAATGATGCAGAGACCTACAGAAAATTGGTTGAAAGGAACAAGGTTTTTGAGTTCTTAACTAGACTCCACCAATGACGCAGAAACAGAATATTCTTTCCAAGGAGTGTGTCTCTTTGTCACAAGCTTATGCATTGGTGAGTAGTGAAGAGAGCATAAGGGTTGTTAAGGTTCAAGGGGCTGATATTAATGATCACTTTGCCAATATGGGGATTAAACCTAAAGGTAATGCTGGAACTTCTAGTGGCACAGGAAAGAAAGAAGTTATATGTGAGTACTGCAAGTAGACCTGTTCATAGGCCGGGCCGGGCCGGGTTCGGGCCGGGCTTTAACTCTTTATAACAAAAAACTGTTAGGCCCGAGCCCGAGCCCGGCCCTGATAAAAAACCCGAAGCCCGAGCCCGAGCCCGAAGCCCGACCTAATAAAAGAAATTCAAAATTTTCCCTATTCAAATGGACATTTTTTATTTTAATTTAGATGTTTTTTCCCCTATTTAAATGAACAATGAGCCTACAAGTGAATCAATGACCTTCTCAAATCAAAAAAATTATTCAAATAGACATCACATAGGGTTTTTACTTAGTTTTAACTATAGGTCGGGGCGGATTTACTTAGGTTTAACTATAGGTCGGGCCGGGCTATTTTCGCAAAGCCCGAGCCCGGCTCGAATTTTATGCGGGCCGGGCTTTTTGGCCCGAGGTTAAGCCCGCGGGCCAAAAAGCCTGTTCAAGCCCGTCCGGGGGTCGGGCCGGGCCGGGCCGGCCCGTCGGGCCACCTGGCCCATGAACAGGTCTAACTGCAAGAAGCCGAAGCACACCAAAGACAAGTGCTGGAAGTTACATCCTAATCTTGTTCCCATTCGGTTTCAGAAAAAACATGATGGTAAAAGATCAGGAAGTGCAAATGTAGCTGTCGGGCCAGATAGTGAAGAGATGTCTGCTTCTGCACAGTTGGCAGCCATGAGAGCAGAATATGAAAAGTTTGGGAAGATGATCAGTCAACTGAGTGATGTGACATCTCCTTCCAACCCTTCAAGAAATTCTACTACTTCAGCATTTGCTCATTTAGGTATAAGGGTTTCTGCCAATCATGCTACCTCTTCAGGTAATCTCAAGATTCCTTGGATTATTGACTCAGGTGCTTCTGACCATATGACCAATCTGTCTACATTGTTTGTTTCATATGACTTACTTCCTGGACATGATAAAATCACTTTAGTTGATGGTTCACTTGCCCCTATCTCTGGTAAGGGAACCATCAAGGCTACGAATTCCTTGTACCTACCTTCTGCCCTTCATGTACCTAAACTAAATACAAATCTGTTGTCTGTGAGTAGTTTAACCAAGTCACTAAACTGTTGTGTAACTTTTTTTCCTTCCTACTGTGTTTTTCAGGATCTGGAGTCTCAGAAGGTGATTGGGAGTGGCCATGAGGCGAACAGAATATACCTACTTGATACCCCGGGACAATGCACTGATCATCTTGGGAATGTTGCTCTTGGATCTGTCTCTTCAGAGTCTGTTAGTCGGATTATGTTGTGTCATTATCGTTTTGGTCATCTGTCTTTTTCTGCCTTGAGTCATCTATTCCCTGAACTGTTTAAGGGAATTAGTCTGTCCAGTCTACATTGTGAGTCTTGTGAATTGTCAAAGCATTGTAGAAGCAATTATCCTTTGAGCAATAAAAGATCTTCTGTTCCTTTTAATATTGTGCATTCTGATGTGTGGGGACCTTACCACTTACCCTCCATGGGTGGCTACAAATATTTTATCCTGTTTATTGATGACTTTTCACAGTTCACTTGGATATTCCTGATGAAAACCCGTGATGAAGTTCCAAGACTTGTAAAACAATTCCATGAATTTGTTCTAACCCAATTTGATACCAGGATTAAGATCTTCAGATCGGACAATGCAAAAGAATACTTTGAGAAAAACCTATCCTGCTATCTTTCTGACATGGGGGTTATTCATCAAAGCTCATGTGCTAGGACCCTAGAACAGAATGGGGTTGCTGAGAGGAAAAACAGGCATATTGTTGAGGTTGCAAGAAGTATCTTATTTGCCTCACATGTTCCTACCAGGTTTTGGGGTGATGTTGTACTTACTGCTACCTACCTTATAAACCGCATGCCATCCAGGGTTTTGGGGTTTAAGTCTCCCTTCACTCTTCTTCATCCGGACAAGGATCTTCTTCCTGTTCCTATTCGTGTCTTTGGCTGCACCTGTTATGTACATGTTCCAAGTGTCCAAAGGCATAAATTTGAACCCAAAGCTCAAAAGTGTATCTTCCTTGGTTATTCCCCCACACAGAATGGTTATTGTTGTTTTGATCCAAAGTCTGGCAATCGGTATGTCTCAATGGATGTCACCTTTGATGAGCTTTCCCCCTTTTATGGTTCCTCTCCAGAAGGACATTGTCCACAAGGGGAGAATTTGACACAAGTGTTTGCTCTTCCTCTTCCTGTCCCTGTTGAGTCTCTTGATGTGTCTGCCTCTCCTTCAAATGAATCAAGGGTGGATCAGTCGCTCCATTCTCCTTGTCCCAATTCTCTACCTCCTCGTCCTATCCTCAATCCCAAGGTGTATCACAGGCAAAGATCCAGAAATGTGTAGGTTGTTTCTCCTACAACACATGAGCCTCATACACTTCCAGTCACAGAAGAGACAACAGATATTGTTTCAGCACCTTTGGATTCATCCTTTCCTGACCTTGATATTCCCATTGCTGTTAGAAAAGGAAAACGGAAGTGCACTACACACTGCATTTCCAAGCACCTTTCTTACAGTTTGCTTTCACCTTCATACTTTGCCTCTCTCTCTTCTGTTGCTTCTCATCCTATTCCCAGGTCTGTGTCAGAAGCTCTTAAGATTCCAGAATGGAGGGATGCTATGAGATCTGAAATCGATGCCCTACACAAGAATGACACATGGGAAGTGGTGGATTTGCCTGAAGGGAAGGATCCTGTTAGTTGCAAGTGGGTCTTTACTATCAAATACGGAGCTGATGGCACCATTGAAAGGTACAAGGCCAGGCTGGTTGCAAAAGGCTATACACAGACATATGGGATTGATTATTTAGAGACTTTTGCACCTGTTGCCAAGATGACATCTGTGAGGGTTCTTCTATCTTTAGCTGCTCACTTTGACTGGCCCCTTTATCAATTGGATGTGAAGAATGCATTTCTGAATGGTGAGTTACATGAGGAGGTTTACATGTCTCTTCCTCCAGGGATGTATGGAACTGATATGAAAGGGAAGGTATGCAGGCTGAAAAAATCTCTTTATGGACTAAAACAGTCCCCTAGAGCATGGTTTGAGAGATTTAGAACAGCACTTGTTAACTTTGGTTATGTGCAGACACAGTCCGATCATACTCTTTTTGTGAAGAGGAGTGGACCTCTAGCAATATACCTCATTGTGTATGTAGATGATATTGTAGTGACTGGTAATGATGCCTCAGGAATTCATGATCTAAAATCTTTTCTACATACAAAGTTTGAGATTAAAGATTTGGGGGAATTGAGATACTTTCTTGGCATAGAAGTGGCTCGATCCAAGGACGGGATTCTTATCTCCCAAAGGAAGTATGTTCTTGACTTACTCTCTGAAACTGGAAAGATGGGTGCTAGACCAGTTGCTACTCCTATTGATATGAGTCATAAACTCTCAGCCTCAGAAGGGACATTGTTAGAAGACAAAGGAATCTTTCAGAGACTTCTTGGGAAACTTTTGTACCTATGCATGACTCGGCCAGATATTGCATATGCAGTCAGTTGCATTAGCCAATTCATGCATGCTCCCCGAGACACTCATATGGCAGCTGCAGAGAGAATCCTATGTTATTTGAAGGGCTCCCCAAGAAAGGGTATTCTGTTTGCCAAGCATGGTCATATGAAACTTGAAGCCTACACCGATGCTGACTGGGTCGGGAACATTGATGATAGAAGATCTACCTCTGGGTATTGCAGCTTGGTAGTTGGTAATGTTGTTTCTTGGAGAAGCAAGAAACAATCGGTTGTTGCTCGGTCTTCTGTTGAAGCAGAATACAGGGCCATGGCACATGGGGTTTCTGAATTATTATGGCTAAAATCTTTGATGGAAGAACTTAGAGTTGAATATGACAAGCCAATGATGTTGTACTGTGATAATCAAGCTGCCATCAACATTGCTCACAACCCAGTGCAACATGATAGAACCAAGCATATTGAAGTTAATCGACACTTCATTAGGGAAAGGGTCTTTTCGGGTGAAGTGTGTCTTCCTTTCATCACATCTGAAGGACAGTTGGCAGATTTTCTCACCAAAGGCATTCCCAAGGCAAAACTTCAGCATGATACCAACAAGCTTGGCATGATTGACATCTATGCTCAGCTTGAGGGGGAGTGTAGAGAAGATGGGCCGAATGGCCCATAGGTTGCTTATTCTTTCTTGTTATTTATGTTTCTTTTCTGTAATGGGCCTTATTCTGGGTCCATCCTGTCAATATTAAGTTCTATGTAAATTCTTGCCCAACTAAGGGCCTCCTTGTAATTATTCAAATATTTCTAATAAAACAGTGTTAGGGGGCTGAGAGAGGGAGTGTTCGAAATCCTCTTCTCAGACCCTCATTGTCGAACCCTCAACTCTCTTCTCTTCAATTTTCTTCAAGAGCTATAATAAGCTTTCAACTAATGTGCACCATATACAAAATCAGTTCCTCCTAAGAAGCAAAAATAATGGATTCCCACTCATTACAGAAATTTGAGTACCAAAGCCCTTCAAAGTCCTTTAATATTGAAGCTCATGAGAAGATTGTTCTTTCAAAAATCCCTATCAACCTATGGTTTTTACACTATTTCCCTTCAAATATCCTGTTATTTTTCTCTTTCCAACTGTGACAACATATGGCAATAGGGATTAGGTTCCATAGCTTTCAAAAGTGTCCTTTAATATTTGTATTGTTAAAAGGGGAATTGGAGAAGGAATTTATTTATTTTTTTCTTTTTTGATCAGCTTGGGGAAGGAATGTAATTGAGACAATGGAAACAAAAAAAAAGGTTAAAACAAAAGGACATAAGGCCAAACATTAAGGCATTTCCACTCCATAGCAACTTCAGAGGGTGCAAAATGATTAATCACTCTATTCTATCCCTCATTACAGTGCAGCCCAAAATAATTGGTGTCTCAATGCCCCCTGTTTTGCTAAACCATCAGCTAGCCCATTTGCACTTCTTCGGACCCATTTAAATTCAGCCTCAACCTCCTTTGCAATCTTCTCCACTTCCCTAATCACATGTTTAAACGTCCATGGGGTAAGGCTGCTGTTTGCTGCCCATGAAATTACTACTTTCGAGTCCCCTTCCACTTCAACGTGTCTGCATCCTAGCTGTTTGGCTAGCTTTAACCCTTGTAGTAATGCTAATAGTTCAGCCTTCAGCGAGTTTCCAATGCCAATCGGTCTTGAGAACATACCCAATATCCTCCTTTCAGAGTTTCTTAATACTCCTCCTATTCCTGAGATGCCCGGGTTTCCAAAGGAGCACCCATCAAAATTCAGCTTTACTTTATTGCCTTCTAGTGGTTTCCACTCCAGCCTTACTTTATCTCTTACTCTCGAAGACTGTGCTACTTCGGACCATGTTCTTAGAATGTTTGTAACTAAGAAGACTTGAAAGCTATCCAAGGGTTTTACCCAATAAGCTACTTTTACCTTGATACTATCAATCACTTCCTCTATTGTTCTACTTTTTTTCCAAGAAAATTCTGTTGTTCCTCTCTTCCCATATTACCCAGCAAATTGCTGCCTTTGTTGCTTTCCACATTACCATCCCTCTTTTTTTTCGCTGTCTCAAGAATTCATGGTTGAAGAGTCCTACCACATCTTGAGGGGGAACCCACCTGCAGCCAAAGAGAGTACAAAAGAATTCCCAAATTCGATGCACAAAAGAACAGGATATCATTAAATGAGAAAGGGTCTCACCACTTTCCTTACACAATGAACACATATGAGAAGAAAGGCAAATATATGCCCTTCTTTTCTGCAGTATATCACAAGTGTTTACCTTACCAAGGAATATTTCCCAGTAGAAGGCTTGGATCTTCGGGGGAATAGGCTTGCACCAAATTTCTTTCACAAGGAAAACCCCACCTAAAAGGTTGGGGGAAGCAAGTACTTTGAAGAAAGAGGAGCAAAAAAAGAGGTCGTTTGGAGAGCCTATTCAAATTCTAGAGTCTTCCAACGAAGGGTCCAAGTGGATTTGCCCTAGGAGGTCCAGCAATCGGATTAAAGACTCACACTCATTTTCCCTTAGTCCCCTTCTAAAGCCTAAATTCCAGTTCACACCGTTTGGACATGATGTTCCCAACAAGGATATAGCTTCCCTCCTTGAGGTTAGATAGCGCAAAGAGATCAGGAAATTGGTCTTTTAGTGGGGTTTCCCCTACCCATAGATCTTCCCAAAACAAAATTTTATTACCTTTGTAATCATTCATGGAGAGTGGGAGACGAGAGAGAGAGAGAGAAAGAGAAGAAGAGGGAGATACGATTGAGAAGGAAAAAAGATACTACTGGCTACCGCCAATTCTCTATTTATATTAACTTAATAAAAAGAATAGAAATTACAAGTATGCCCCTGGCGGCACACCCTAAAACCAAACTAATAAGAAAAAAAACAAGTACCTAACTGACAGTATCTTAAGAAGTCAGCCTACTAACAGCAACTATAAAGTAACAATTAAATAAGCCTTACAACACTCCCCCTCAAGTTGGGCTGAATATGTCTATCATGCCCAGCTTGTCACATAACTCATTGTGTCGCGAGTATAGAAGCCCCTTTGTGAGGACATCAGCAAGTTGTTCCTTGGAGTTGACATAAGGGATGCAAATTTCCCTTTTTTCCAATTTTTCCCTTATGAAGTGTTTGTCCAACTCAATGTGCTTGGTCCTCTCATGTAGGACAGAGTTGTTGGCGATGTTTATTGCAGCCTTGTTGTCACAGTAAAGAGACATAGAACTATGAATAACAACTCCAAGCTCCCCTAGAAGATTCTTTAGCCAAAGGACTTCAGCCACCCCATGTGCCATAGCTCTATATTCAGCTTCAGTGCTTGACCTCGCTACCACACTTTGTTTCTTGCTCTTCCAGGTCACTAGATTTCTTCCCACAAATGTGCAATACCCACTTGCGGACTTTTTGTCATCCACAGCTCCTGCCCAATCAGCATTTGTAAAGACTTCCACCTTTAGGTGATTGTGTTTACTGAATAGTAGACCTGTTCCGGGATATTTCTTCAAGTAATCTTTCAGAGATTCACCAACACAGTCACCTAACTTATGGTCAACATCCATGGGAGTATTTGTCGGCCTTGCACCTAATTTGCCTGTATCCTGTAATAAATCAAGGGTGTATTTCCTTTGAGAGATAAAGATACCCTTTTCTGAGCGGGCAACTTCAATCCCAAGGAAATACTTCAGGGGACCTAGATCTTTCACTTCAAATTTAGATGCAAGGAATTGTTTCAATTTTTGTATCTCTGAGCTCCAACTTCCTGTAATGATGATATCATCCACATACACTATCAATACAGCAACCTGTTCTTGACATCTCTTCACAAAGAGTGTATGATCAGACTAACATTGTTTGAAGCCCATCTGTTGAACCGCCATGTGAAACTTACTGAACCAGGCTCTGGAGGCTGTTTTAAGCCATAAAGAGACTTTCGCAGCTTGCACACCTTATTTTCACTTCCCTTGGCACAGAACCTAGGGGGTTGAACCATGTATACTTCCTCCTCTAAGTCACCATTCAGAAAAGCATTCTTTATGTCTAGTTGATGCAATTCCCAGTCAAAATTAGCAGCTAAGGACAGGAGAACCCTAATTGAGTTCATCTTAGCTACTAGAGCAAAAGTCTCATCATAGTCAACCCCGTATACTTGTGTGTACCCTTTGGCTACTAATCTTGCTTTGTACCTTTCAACTGTTCCGTCTGCCTTGTGCTTAACCGTGAACACCCATTTACACCCCACGGGGTATTTCCCCTTTGGAAGATCCACCAATTCCCAAGTTTGATTTTTGTGAAGAGCATTAATCTCCTCCTTCATGGCATCTATCCATTCAGGGTATTTTAAGGCTTCTGCAACATTTCTGGGAACAATGATGCAATCAACTGCAGATAGGAAGACTCGGTACGAGGGGGAAATGTGATCATAGGAGACAAAATGGCTAATGGGGTGTTTGGTAGTGCATGACCTAACTCCCTTTCATTGAGCAATAGGAATGTACAAAAGAGAATACCTTTCCTCTGTATTTCTCCTAATTGGTGTATCCTCTGTAGAGCTCACGGTGAGGATTGTTACCATTTATTAATATCTTGTCCCTTTTCTGCAGACCTTTGGGCTTGGCTACTTTCGTTGTTTGGGGGTAGTTGGAGTCTACCAGCAGAAATTCACATGCTCTTCAACCATTCTACCTTTTATTGGCCTACAAAAATAGGGAGAATTATGTGGAGATGTGCTCGTGCTGCTTTGATTTGGACTCTTTGGGAAGAAAGAAATCTTAGAATCTTTCAAGAAGAAGAAAAGAGCAGCCAGGATTTGAAAGACTGTGTGTTAAATAGGGCAATACATTGGCTGAAGACCTTGGAAATCTTTCATCAATTCTCCTTTAATGATCTCTGGAGAAATTGGTCAGTAGTAGCGAGGTGTTCATCTCTAAAGGACAAATCAATTACAAGCTGGTCTCCTCCATTCGAAAGCTCACTAAAGTTGAACTTTGATGGAAGTAGCATGGGTAATCCAGGTTTATCCGGAATGGGGGTGCTTTGAGAAATGCGAAGGGAGAGATTTTGTTGCTTTACTCAGGTCCCTTGGGATTTGGGAACTCCATCAGGGCAGAACTCTTAGCTGTTGTACAAGGGGTGCAATTTGCAAACCAGCTGGGGGTACAACAACTAATAATCGAGGGGGACTCCAAAGTGGTGGTGGGTTGGTTGAAAAATTTTGAAGAGGCTATGTGGCGATGCAAGAATGAAATGAAGAAATTTAGTTGGTTGACAAGGAATATGTTGGTCACTGTACAGTGGGTGGGGAGATCAGCAAATACTTTGTCAGATATGTTAGCTAAGCAAGGGGTAAATAGGGAAGAATTATTTTGGGCTCAGTTGTGATTCTTGTTTTTCTTTCCTAGTTTACTTGTAAGTTTCAAGGAGGGACTGTAGCTCGCGCCTCTCGCTGGGATGATGTATGAACTCACTCTAAATTTGTTTCTGAATCAATAAATTTATTATTATTCATCAAAAAATGTTAAGGTCATCCATAGTAAGAGTAGGGTTAGGGAGTGGACTTACCTCATGGGAGTCTAACGGTGTCGGTTGCTCAGTGTTTGGCTGCTCCACATCTCTATCACATCGCTGATCTCTACGGCGTGTACGTTGGAAGACACAAAAGGGAGCAAGGTCTGGAATAGAAGGAAGAGATACCTGAACCTGCTTCTCCTCTTCCACACTACTACTCTCCCCCTGAGGAGAAGCAGGGAAGAATGGCTCAGACTCAAAGAATGACACATCCATAGACACAAAAAACTTACGACTAACGGGATCAAAGCACCGATACCCTTTTTGAGAGGAGGGATACCCCAAAAAGACACAAGGAATGGACCGAGGGTCTAACTTACCTCGAGATGGAGACAAGTCATGGACAAATGCACGACAACCAAAGACTCTCATGGGAATGGAAAATAAAGGAGACTGAGGGTACAATAACTGATGAGGGGCCATGTAGTTCAGCACTTTGGAGGGCATGCGATTGATGACATAAGCAGCTACAAGTATAGCATCCACCCAAAACATTTTTGGAACATTCATATGTAGCATCATCCCGCGAGCTACCTCAAGGAGGTGTCTATTTTTCCTTTCGGCAACACCATTTTGTTGTGGTGTTCTGGCGCATGAGCTCCTATGAATAGACCCGTGGGAGACAAAGAACTCATTGAGCTCCCCATGGAAGTATTCTTTTGCATTGTCGGATTGGAAGATCTGTATTTCAACATGGAACTGTGTAAATACCATCCTCTGGAAGTCTTTCACAATCTTTGGAACTTCATCTCTACTACGCATAGGAATTACCCATGTATAGTGAGAGTAATCATCGATCAATGCGATAAAGTACTTATATCCGCCCTCAGAGATTACATTGGTAGGCCCCCATACATCAGAATACACAATATGAAAAGGAACATTTGATCTTTTATTACTTGAGTGAAAAGTTGTTCTACATTGTTTGCTCAACTAACACGTTTGACACTGAAACTCTAACACTGAACATGACTTAAATAAATAAAACCGGAAACAAAGACTTTATTATTTCGAAAGAAACATGACCTAAACGACTATGCCACAAAAAAATTTGACTCTTACTTGACTGACTATGTGACTCTGAGGATGACACCGAGAGACCAGCTTTGTTGTCGAGAATGTAGAAACCATCCACTAGGCTCCCTCTACCAATCGTCCTCCCAGAAGTTAGGTCCTAAAAAACACATAGTCAGCAAAAAAGGTTACACTACAATTTAAAGAGCTTGTAATGCTACTAATTGAAAGCAAATTTATAGGAAGTTGAGGGACATGCAATACACAATCCAGATTAAGGCCATGTGGAAGAGATATTGATCATTGGCCTGCAATGGAGAAAAAAGAACCATCTGCAAGTCTCACTCTATCCCTTCCTGACAAAAGGCTATAAGTCTGAAACAAGTTCGGCTTACCGGTCATGTGGTTGGAGGCCCCTGAGTCAATGATCCAAGGGGAATCCGTGTGAGTGACATGGAATGCAGAAGCCGTATTACCTGGAGTAGATGCAAATGAAGTAGAGGGAGTACCAGTGATTGAGCTGTCCATTTGTCGCAAAGCCCTACCATAAGAGTCCAGGTGCTCTCTAAAGGAATTCGTTATCTCTTCCTTGGGGTCAGACTTATTAGGGTGGTCCCGGGTACTACCGGCAACCCGAGTTTCTTGGGTTGCCACATGTGCTGCATTCTGTGTTGTGTTCACCTTCTTCTGACCTTGACTTTTACCATGTTCTTGATTCTTCACTGTCCACTTGGGTTTCCCGTGAATGTCCCAACAAGTGTCATGTGTATGCCGTGAACGCCGACAACGGGTACAGAACAACTTATCTTTATCATCAGTCTTCTTAGTGTCACTTTTCTTCCCCGTGGAGTTATTATTCATTGCAGCCAAAGCAACTTGTTGCTCCCCCTCAGCTGTAACCATCACACTCCGCCTGCTTTCTTCCGATTGAACAAGGGAGTATACCTCGTGAACCATCAGCAACTCTTTGCTTCCTAGGATCTGAACCCTCAACGATCATATGCAGGGTTCAGTCCCAACAAGAAGGCAAACACACGTTGCTGAGAGACCAGCTTCCTGTAGGCCTTAGCATCATCATCATGTTTCCACTCTATAGCCTGATAATGATCCAATTCTTTCCATATGGAGGTAAGGGCTGAATAATATGAAGACAAACTACAATTTCCCTGTTTACAGGTTGAAGATTCAGCTTGTAACTGGTAAACCTTGGCATATGCCTTTGCTCAGAATAGGTAGTTTTGGCCTGTTCCCAGATCTCACTAGCGGTGTTTGCCCACATAAAGTTCTTTCACATCAGATTCCATGGCTGCGAGGAGCCAAGACATCACCATACAGTTTTCTTGGTCCCACCTATCATGTTCAGCTGTCTCACCCTTGGGTTCTTTCACCCTTCCATTAATGTAACCAGCTTTACTCCTTGCCGTTACATAGAGTTTTACGCTTTTAGCCCACTCCAGGTAGTTCAGGCCATTTAAGGGGGTAATTGGCATGGGAAAAATCATGTTTTCACCTCCCATACCAGTTGTTATGCGTGTTGGTGTAACTCCCGATGAGGTTGATTCATAACTCGCCATAGGATACTGCTGAAAACCAGTCCAAACACCACACAACTACACAGCAGCCACAAACAGAAAACCAACCCTCAAGAAATTTACTTCTAGGATGTGAGGAAGAGAACAAGACACTGCTGAAATCAACTCTGAGATGGTTCAGTCATTAAACCAGCCCGGTAATCAGTTCAACACAACCAAGGAAGACATTGCTATCAGTCCGACTGCAGCTCATACAGTCTAACAATCCAACATCCAAACAAGTATATATAACCAAGGAATAAGCCCTTCATACCATTGGCCAAAGAAGACACAAACAAGAACACACCTGTCCAGCACCTGTACGAAGGTGCCAACCTGAAATCAACTTCACAACATCGAACAGAGAAGGAAGAGAGTCTCTATCAGCATCGCCCTTCTCCAACTAGGGTTTCCTTGGTATTACGACCAAGGAAAAAAAACACAAGAAGTGCCGCCAGAAATCTGCTAGGATTTCAGCCAAAAAACCTACCAGGGTTTCTCTGTCTTCCACGTCCAAGAATTTAAAGAAGGAAACCTTGCTCAAAACAAGAGGGATCGTAGGTCTTTTACAGCCCAGAAAATCAGGTCTGATACCATGTAATCATTCATGGAGAGTGGGAGACGAGAGAGAGAGAGAGAGAGAGAGAGAGAGAAGAGAGAAGAAGAGGGAGATACGATTGAGAAGGAAAAAAGATACTACTGGCTGCCGCCAGTTCTCTATTTATATTAACTTAATAAAAAGAATAGAAATTACAAGTATGCCCCTAGCGGCACACCCTAAAACCAAACTAATAAGAAAAAAACAAGTACCAAACTGATAGTATCTTAAGAAGTCAGCCTACTAACAGCAACTATAAAGTAACAATTAAATAAGCCTTACAACAACCTTGTCCAACATCGAACCGGATGGAATTGAGGAAAGTAGGGTAGATTTCATAAATTGCTTTCCAAGGAGAAGCTAAAGAACTGTGAAGGGAAACTTTTGCATCCCAGCCATTTCCAACCACCCCATGAATGCTCTCAATCACTTTGTGCCATAATCTGTCGCCCTCAAAGGGAAACCTCCAAAGCCACTTACCTAGTAGAGCCATGTTCCTTAAAAGGATGTTGTCAATTCCTAAACCCCCTTGTTCCTTAGGTTTGCTAACCTGCTCCCACTTGATCAAGTGGTCCTTCCTTTCCTCTCCTGGGTCCCAAAGGAAATCTCTCACATACTTCTCTAAGCATCTTGCTACCTTAGAAGGGATTCTAAAGGTTGAAAGGAAATAGGTGGGGAGGTTTGCTAGAGTGGCTCTAATCAAGGTTATTCTTCCACCCAAAGAAATATAATTCCTCTTACAAAGGGCTAACTTCCTATCAAACCTTTCTAAAAATTGGTTTCCAGAACCCAACTGACCTGGGATTTCCTCCTAAGGGTAGACCTAAGTAACTGATAGGCCAGCTTTTGATCTTGCACCCCAAGATCTCCACAAATCTTATTAGTTCTCCTTCCTCCAAATTGACCCCTACAATTCCACTTTTTTATTTCATATTTTCTTTCTTCTAAGACAAGAATAGGGGCTCTGCCCTTCTGACACTTCTATTTCAATGGTGAAAATAGGGGTTCATCCCCTTTTGGTTCTTTTTTAAGACATTAAGTGACGCCTAGGCAGGCGCTTGTGCGACCAGGTGACTAAGCGCTCCCCTGTCACCTAGGTTCGCCTTGGTGCCTTGAAAACTATGATTTCTACTACATTTTATTTTATTTTTTTTTTATCAATAACACTTTCATTAATTCATCAATAGAAGATTTACAAAAGGAAGACAAACACGCTTATCTTCCAAGAGCAACAAAGAACCTCAAGAAAAGGAAAAAAAAAAAAGAAAAGAAAGAAAACACACTAAAGTTACAGCTTGGCCCAAAAAAGTGAATCCCTTTTTGCCCCTTGTTTAGCTAAACCGTCAGCTAGGGAATTAGCCGATCTTTTAACCCAACATATCTTAACTTCCATCTCCCGCACCAGCCACTTGAATTTCCTCCTCTCATTATTGTACTTCCATAAGCCATTGTGATCTTTAAGCAGCCACCCTATCACCACCTCTGAATCCCCTTCAATTAAGAGTTTCCTGATGTTCAACTCCTTAGCTTTTTGGACTCCTTCCATAACTGCAAAGATCTCAGCTCTAAGGGAGTCACCCACTCCAATTGGGCCTGAGAACATGGCAGAAATGACCCCATTTCCATCCCTAAAAACACCCCCAATCCCCGATTGTCCCGGATTTCCCCTGCTACACCCATCAAAGTTTAGTTTCACGAATCCACTAGGTGGAGGGGTCCAAGCCACACTCATTACTGACTTAGTTTGTGTGCAACTTGCAATTTCACCCCACTTCCTCAACATGTCATCCACAGTGTAATCTGTGAAAAGCTCCAAAAATTTCAGCCACTGTACCGCCCTAATATGAATGATAGCCCTCAGATCTGCTGCTCCTCTCTGAGCTTCTGAGAATATCCTGGAGTTTCTTTCTTCCCAAAGTGTCCAACATACTGCAGCCCTTAGTCCTCTCCACATTGCCCTTCCCCTTTTTATCCGCCACCTAAAAAAAGAAGGGGAAAAAAGGCCTTGCAACTCTGATGGGGGGGTTCCAGCAACAACCAAATATGGACAAAGCCCATTCCCAAATTGACCTCGCAAAATGGCAAGACACCAGTAGGTGAAAACCAGTCTCCCCATCCGCTTTACAGAGAACACACCACTGAGGTGACAAACAAGTATTGGGTCTCTTCTTTTGGAGTAAATCACCAGTGTTGATTCTTTCCAGATAAGCTTCCCAACAAAAACTACCAACCCTAGGAGGTATTACTCTGCACCAAACCTCATCGACAGAAAAAGGAGGGAAGGTAGGACTGGTGGACTGACTTAAGACTTTGAAGAAAGACGCACAAGTAAAAATGCCATTGGGAGAAGGTGTCCAAATTTTAGAGTCCGCCCTAGTGGGGTCTAAGACAACGTTATCAAGAATTGCAATAAGGCTCAAAATAATGTCAAAGTCTGAGTCCCTCAAATCCCTTCTTAGACCCAAGTTCCATCCAATCCCAGAAATGGAAGAGGACGGGGTGGTAAAAGACGAGATTGGCTCATTTTTCAAATCAGAAAGAGCAAACAAAGAAGGAAACTGATCCTTTAGAGGAGCACTCCCCACCCAGGTTTGTTCCCAAAATTTTATGGAGTTACCAGAATTCAAATCATACTTGATATTAGGGGAGAAAACTGGAAGTAGGTCATGAATGGCTTTCCAAGGAGAATTGCTTGTGGTCCTAGCTCTGATTCTAGCGTCCCATCCATTATGCTCCAGCCCATGAATACTTGCCAGTATTCTAGCCCAAAGCTTCTCCTTCTCCACTGGGAATCTCCACAACCACTTTCCCAACAGAGTCATATTCCTTCTCCTAATATTCCCAAGCCCCAAGCCACCACATGTCTTACTCCTACAAACTATCTCCTAGCTCACTCTATGATCCCTCTTTTCCTCTCCCGGTTCCCACAGGAAATCTCTCATTAACTTCTCCAATCTATTAGCAACCTTCACTGGGATTTTAAACACCGACAGGAAAAAGATAGGTAAATTAGCAAGCGTGGCCTTAATAAGAGTAATTCTCCCACCAAGAGAGAGGTAGTTCTTTTTCCATGACACCAGTCTTTTTTCGAACCTTTCCACCACCGGGTTCCAAAAGCTCTCTCTCATGGGATTATCTCCTAAAGGCAACCCTAAGTAGTTCAAAGGCCAACCCGAGACTTCACACTCCAATACTTCAGCACTCTCCCTGATCTCTCCCTCCTCCAAATTCACCCCCACAACACAACTTTTCCCAAGGTTAACTTTCAAGTTGGATATTTGCTCAAGCCGTTGTATCACCGACTTCAAATTCCTAATAAAGCTCACATTACCGCCTTCACAAAACAGAATCGTGTCGTCAACAAACTGCAAGTGAGTAAGAGGGGTTTCCGCCCTCCCAACTCTCCAGCCTCTAATGAGCCCCCTAGAATCTGCTCTGTGAATCAATTTCCCCAAAACCTCCGCAATTAGAATGAACAAGAAAGGAGAAAGGGGGTCTCCTTGTCTTATACCCCTACTGGCTGGAAAGAAGTCTACCACTGTCCCATTCACTAGCACTAAGTAATGACAATTCCGGACACAACCCATGATCCACTTACACCATCTAGCCCCGAACCCGAATTTAGTCAAAACTTTCCTAAAAAATTCCCAGTCCACCAAGTCATAAGCCTTTTTCCAAGTCCAACTTACAAACCACTCCCTTCTTCTTATCCCTCTTAAAGTTCTCCACACTCTCATTAGCAATTAAAATCTGATCAGTGATTTGTCTTCCATTCACAAAAGCTCCTTGGTAGTGCAACAATATTTGGCAAAACCTTCTTCAGCCTTAAAGACAACACTTTTTCAATGATCTTATATAAGCTATTAACCAAGCTAATTGGCCTAAAATCCTTCGGGTGGGAAGCATCTTTCTTTTTTGGAATTAAGGCTATAAATGTGGAATTCACACCCGGATTGACAATTCCTCTCCTGTAAAACTCCTCAAATACCTACAAAAGATCATCTTTCAAAAAGTCCCAACAGTCCTGATAAAAACCCATAGTGAACCCATCCGGCCCCAGGGCTTTTGTTCTATCCATAGAAAATACAGCCTCCTTGATCTCTTCTAAACTAAAGCTTCTCTCCAACCTTCTCCTGTTCTCCACCCCTACATCTGGCCAATCCAAACCTTCTACCCACACCCTTCTACACACAGGCCTTCTTAGGATAGATTTGAAGTGCTCCACACAAGCCCCAGCAATCTCCTCTTGATGCACTAGCTCAACTCCATCTACTACCAATTTGGAGATCAGGTTCTTCCTTCTCCTGCCTTCTGCTAGAGAGTGGAAAAACCTAGTGTTTCTGTCCCCCTCTTGCACCCATTTACACCGAGATTTTTGCCTCCAGCTAATTTCCTCCTTGTGCAGGCAATCCACTAACTGTCTTATTAAATCTCTCTTGAGCTCAATGTCTTCCTCTCCAAGTTCTCCCCTTTCTTCTTTAGAGTCGAGGCTTTCAATCTTATCCAGCAGATCTCCCTTTCTTTTTTCTATCCTCCCAAATTCCACTCCTTGATTTTTGCTTTCAAAAATTGAAGTTTCTTATGGAATTTCATCCCCTCCCATTCCACCAATGGGTTACACTCAAACCACCACTCCCTCACTTTGTTGTTAAACCCTGGGTGGAGTAACCACATATTTTCAAATCTAAAGGAGGTAGGACCTCCACGCCTTCTTTCCTCCTTAAATAACACTATGGGCCAATGATCGGAGGTCACCCTTGGAAGAGCTCTAGAAGCCAAGGTTCCCCAATGGACTTCCCAATCCAGAGAGAACAGGAATCTATCCAATTTAGAACAAATGGGAATCTATCCAATCAGTAACCTATAAATGGAAAATTGCATACCACATCAATTTAATATGATTTATCTAACAGTTTAATACTTTTTCCTAGATTCTACTAACATTTATATCATAACTGATTTTCAATAAGATAGCAAATCACTTCCTAACTTGGGAAATAATCCTGAATGTTTGAGAATATTAAAAGTTGCAACATTAATCAGGACAACCAACTTTCTGTTCAGAAATATCTGGGTTTTCCATACATCACCTCCTCCCTTTTTGGAAAACATTTATTCATATGGCCAATTTACATGCAACCAAACACCATAACAAGAATTTTTCAAGTAGTTGTTTATTTTCCTTCATTTTATAGGCAACCAAACAGAACCTACAAATCCCGGCAGAACTTTTATCATTAACATGCCAGCAGCACAATTTGTTGTGCACAATTAGTTGGCAAGTATATAACTTTGATGGTCAAAAAAACTAAACAGAAAAATCATACATGCAATTTTGTTATTCTTCTTTTTTTTTTTTTTTTTGAGAAGAGGTAAAGTATTAATTCATTGGGAAAAAGAGAAAAAGACCCATGTACAACCAGAGGCTATACAATGGGGAATACAAACAAACATTAGGCCCATGTACAATCTTGTTATTCTTATTCCATTAGAAATAATTTTAGATCTTTTATGTTCCACATATTCTATTGATTTCCAATTAAGTGTGCTTAATCAGAAGTTTTCTTAACTAGACGTGCACATCATAAAGGAAATAATTTTTCTAAAAATGTTGCTTTCACTGCTTTGGGAAAAATTTTGGACCAAAATGTTGTCCACAAAACCCCTAAGCCCCTCAAAACCCAGGGTTCACTAGACTAGGGGTGTCAATGGACCGGGTTTGGGTTGGACCCCTTCTGAATCAAAATCAATTTGAACAGATTGGACAGACCAATAAGACATATTGAATTGAACCAGTCCAGACTTAATGGTCCAATGTATTTATTGGATTGGATTGGACCTGGTCCATTTGTAATGGATTTATATTGGACTGGGTCGGACTGAACCAATATTCGATCCATTGACATAAGATAAGAGTGTGGGTGCCAATGGACCAGGTTTGAGTTGGACCAGATCTAAATTAAAACCAATTTGAACAGTTTGGATGGTTCAGATATTGAATTGAACCAATCCAGTATGGTCCAAAGTATTCAACAGATTGGACTGGACCTTATCCATCTGTAATGGACTCATACTGGACCGGATCAGATTGGACCAATATCCGGTCCATTGACAGCCCTACACTAGACACTAAGGCGTATAGGGCTGTGATCTGGTCAGATTAGGATCAGATTGAGCTGCATCCATGTTCAATTCAATTAACAAAACCTCCTATTATTCTAGATAAAGTTGGTTGCTTAATTTGGTCTCCCAAATTAAAAAAAAAAAAAAAGTCGGTTGTTTAATTACAAATCAAATCTAATTTGGTCTCCTATGTCCTAAATCAAATAAAAAAACTCAGCCTAGATGCTTCAAGAGTCAAATATGATGCATACCTATAGCTTCCCATACTGAGTATAGGGCCTATGGGCTAGCGAAATATTAATAGATAAGTAAGATATTAAAATGTATATCCAGCAAAAAAAATAGACTAAATATGTGAGAGCAAGAAACTATAACAAATTTATATTCACCATCAACACCAAATAACAGGTTCAGAAGATGACCAGAAGGTTTTTAAGCACATTAATGGTAGACTATGAGTTTTAAATAAACTATTATTGAAAAATGGTTACCAGACATCCCAGTATGTGCTGAAGTTCCTCCAAAGGCTCCCCTTCATATGCATTTATATCAACAAGTGTAGGGTACACAATGGACCAAGGAGATAGCTTTGCCAACATCATCAGCAAGCCCTCCAGTTGCTTTCGAACCACTTGCTCAGGATGAGAACTTAACCGGGCAAAAAGTTGGGGTGTTATTTCCTACAAAAAGAAGATAGCAGCCAAACTATCGTTATGTTGCCTATAGGATAATCAATCGGACTGTTATTTAAGACAATATCTCACCTGCCATGGCAATAAAGGAACTCTTGAAAGACCAGGTTCAAGTGTATCTCTTAACTCCACACCATAATTGAGAAGAATGTGTAGGACGTACAATGTAGCATGGATAGTGTAGCTTCTAGTTTTCTGCTTTAGAAAATCAGGATCAGAGCCAGCTAGGTGACCTTCAAAAAGTAAGGAGGATGAATGTGAAAGGTATTGCATAAAACCATGAGCTGCATGTCCAAAGAGTGACACTCTCCTCTGCCTAAGTGACCACCAGACAGCTACTAATTCATTAACAGAAGATAGAATGTTGGCTTCCTCTACGCCAAATTTTGCATGAAGGAAGAGCACCCGCAACTGAGAAGTTAGCACAGCAGAAGGGCATTCACCATCCAAATTTTCAACTCCAGGTGCTCCAGCTGCAGCCTCAATCATATTTATTGCTTGATGAACCAAAGCCTTTACAGGGTTCTCATTTCTTAAATCCTCTCCAGAATTGGGACATATAATCCACTCTCCCCCTTCTTTGTTTGCATCTTCCCTTTTCTCCAGAAGTTCTATGATAGTACTTTCCACTGTCAATACTTCTTCTTTAGTTAATTGGAACCTATTAGGTAGAATTTCTGGAAAAAGAACGGGAGAAAAAGAGCACAACTGAAGAGTAGCATCTTGGGGTTTGGAAAGGGAGTTTCTAGCCTGACTGTAACACCAAGAGGCATAAGAAAGCCATGCCTTACCCATGTTGGGACAAAGAAGAGAAGATAGTTTTGATGCTGTCCCCACAATCTCCTCAATAATCAAACTGATACCAGGATTGCAGATCAAGTTTCCATTACAAAAGAGGGGCCCACCTCTGCCTGGACAAGAAGCATCAGATGTATTGAAATCTGCATGAATATTTAGGGCAACATTTTCTAAATCCATACCTGAATAATTCCCTCTTAACCAAGCTGAGAGTTTCAAGCATGCCTTTGCCTTCAATTTATTGTCAACACTATCAGAAACTATAGTCATTGGAGAAAGCATACAAGGGCGCACAAATGACCAAAGATTCATAAAAGCCTCTTCAAGTTTGTTTTCAGCATGCATCAGAAGAATACCCTCGTATTGCAAATATGTAGCAAGAAAATCACGATACATTCCCTCAGAACAACTCAAGATACAACCTTTGAGGTACTGGCTTAGACGGTGTGCCAACATTAAATTACCTTGTTTACGAGCTAAAGTCATTATATTATGGCAGAGCTGCAGTGTCATTTTGGAGCTTGGGAGAACAGTACGATAAACCCGAAAAACCTTCAACCAGAGGCTACAATCTTGATTAGAACCATTGATGGGAGAATGCACAACTTGGTTGTATGAACTTAAAATTGATTTAAGTTGCTTGGGTTCAACTTGGCTACTCTTCAGTTTGAACCCTTCCTGAAATGCAAAAATACTGTGCAATTGGAAGGCATATGCTGCTGCCTCAGTTAATCCATCAAGGGGGAGAACAGACAAGGATTCCTCCAGCATTGACTTGGCTTTTTCTATTTCCTGTGGTACCTGATCTACCTTCCCTTCACTTTGAAGAAGCATGGCCTGCAAAAGCATCTGCTCACTCCTCAGCAAGGCCAATTTAGGATCAAGGGTGAGCTCATTGCTACTTTTGGGTGTCAAATCAAGATATGCCCATGCTGCCTGAAAATCCCCCTCATCAAAGCTAGACAAGGCATGGACTGCATTTATCTCATTACCAGCTGTAGTTAGAGCACCTGAATAACTTTTTCCAGTATTTTTAGCACGAAGCACCTGCAATTCTGATAGCCAGCACTCTAGAGACTTCCAATCAGAAAGAGCAGTGTAACTCTCAATAATACGAGCAATAGCAAATTGCACACCGTCAGAACCCATAGAACTAAGTGTCTCTTCAGTCTGAAGGAGGTGAGTAAAATGTGCAGCAGCCCTTTCATACTGGCCATGTGCCTGATATACAAGCCCAGTGATCCATGAAAATGGCCCCACAATTCCTGTGTGAGCATTCTGATTATCCTCCACAAACAATGAAGAGAATGTAACAGAAACCCACTTTTGTAGGCCAATCAAAGCCTCAGGTTCATGACTCCTGCATAGAGCCAAGGCTGCATGTCGTAGGACTCTCAAGACATCTCCTGCAAGTCTACCTCTAAGACTATGAACATTCTCAGCTGCACGAGATTTGTCCTTCAAAGCTGAAGCAACAATATTCCTTAGGTCTTGCAAGCGCAATGAACAGTAATGAATTGAAGCAGAATGACACTGCAATGCCAAGCCAGCATTCATCATTGGCTCACATATACGGGAAAACCACTCCTCACAAACCTTCTTGTTTGCCCGAAAGAACAAGGAACTCTGCCGGGTAGCACATGGTAAAACAGACGATCCATCATAGGCATTATATACATTCTTCTTTAGAGCCTCAACAAAATCTAACAACAACCTCATTGGTAACAAGTGAGTAATAGGTAGACCTGTATTCAAGTTACTATCATTTGGCTCAGTATCTAACTGTAGCACATGTGCTACATCTAGAAGCATGCGCTCCAAGGCTGCAAAAGTCTGGGTTGGCCCACCAAGGTTGGTCCGCAAGCGGACAGATATACAGTATCTAGCTGCTTCATTTATGGACCACCATGCAGCTGCCAGGTTATTTACGGAGCAAATTCTTTCCAGCATATTTCTGTCTACTTTTATGTCTATCCATAAGCCACTGTTACAAATGTTTCCCGACTCCTCTAATTGACTTGAAATAAATCCTTTTGTACCATAGCAGCTATAGAAGAGGCGCTGGATCCAAGAAGAAAGGGGAACCTTCCATCTCTGAGAGATATAACTCAAAATGGAGACAAGTTGCTGAGAATGAAGGCGTTGGGGAAGCTGTTTGAGTGCAAATACTTGTTTCCAGTGCAAGTATGATCTGTTGCCCAACCTAAGGACCCCAGGCTTACATGTGCTACCTATTTCATTATCAAATAGTCCATCCACATACATTGCAACAGGCAAGAAAATGGAAAATATCCTCAAAAAAGCATTTTTAGTAGTCATATCTGGATCACCAAGTTTTTCAAGGACAACTTCTGTAATAGAGTAGAAATGTCCAGGATAAATAAGCCTTGCTTGTAGAAGAGATTCCAAGACAGATGCAACTTGTGATCTCAATTTCAGCTCCCTATCGGATGCCGCATCTAAAATTGCAAAAATTAAACTATTATCAATAACAGCAAATCCATCTGCTTCATTAAAATAAGTTGAACTCAAATCTTCATTTACAGTCATAACAACTTCACAAAAGTTATGGACCCATTCTAGAGCTTCCAGCTTAACAGCAAGAGGAGAAGAAACATTAAGAGTTTTGACAAGGATCATACTGTACTTCCTCAAGTACTCAGCTATCACAGTAGAATGTTCATTTCCGAAATTGCTCCAAAACGAAGGCTTTTCAGCCATAACATTAATGGGGGCTGTCTTGCTAGTATTTTTCTGCATGCTACATTTGCTTAAGAATTCAACTTCACTGAGTTTTTCCAACGCTCTTACAACATTGACTTGTAACTCCACACACTCTTGAACAGGGAAGTCAAAAGGGCCCAGCTTTTCCAAAATAAAAGATGCCAATTTCACAGACCTCTCATTGTAGGAAGTAGCAACTTCTGGCTCGCCAAGCAAACTTCCAACACCCAATGGGAAACAGTTCAATAACACCTTTACATCAAATTTAATCAGAGCAAATAACTCAGATTTTGAATAGGATGTACAATCTAACATGGTACCAGTTGCATCTCTACAATCCCATATCTTTTCAAGCATGCCCTTTAATAGCTCTATCTCCTCCAGCAAAGAGGCAATTGCCTGTTCAACAACTGCATTACTCCCATGATGCAGCAAGAAAAGATAAGTGGCAGCAGAACTTCCTGTAACAAGGTGATTCGGATGCAAACGGAGCTGAGATATAGGTAAATCAAATTGCAGTATTTTCTGAACAGATGATGGAAGGAGACCTAGCTTCTGTAGGGACAGCAACTGAAGATTAGTTTTTAGCACCCCATGAACCTGAAAGGATGGAAACTTGCCAGACGCTGCTGGTTGGGTTGCACAACTCTCCCTCAAACTTTCAAACAAGATATCCAAAGCAGAAGTATAAAAGTTGCAAAATTTTTCAGACAAGATTTCAGCCAACAGAGTCAAGCACCTCCATGATTCTCCCATCCATTTTGACCACCCAAATTTCCTGCCAACGATAGATAGGCAAGTCAACAGTTGAGGTAACATCCTGGTGAGTGGTTCATAGATCTGTTCAAGCAAATTCATTTCTAACATTCCAGAAGCTGTGGCCCGTAGAATTGTTGAAAAACAAGATAATAGTGCAAACAATCTCCGAAACTGCTGGGGGGTTCCAGGACTTCCATCCTGAAGTAGAGCATCCATGTCACCCAAGAACTTTGACAAAATCCCCAGAGAAAACTGAAGATTACTCAACCAATGCTTCTGGAACTGTAAAAAACTATCCATTATAATGCATCTGTCTGGTTCTGAAAGATCTGGCACCAATGCCCATCCAAGAAGCAGGTCGACAATGTCAACAAAATGAGGCTGAAAGCACCTACTGAACTTCAAGGAGATAAGAGTTAAAAGGCCCAGCAGCCGATGAAGCAGGTTCAAGGAGGTTCTTTCATCCTCAAGAAGTTCTTGGCATGCTTTGAGAATAGGTGGAACATATCGTTCAATTCCTCCTGCATCTCCAATGGTAAGAAATTCACGGAGGGCTTCAATTGACAATTCCACCGACCCGTCGCCAGCACTGACATCCCTAAGTAGTGGCAAAGCCAAACTAATGAACCGGTCCACCAAATTACCCGCTATAACATGGTTTTGTCTCCCATTAGATGCAAGATGGCTGGAAGATACCACAGAACACAGAGCTCCATAGGCAATAGCCGCTGACCGGCTCACCGAGTATGACCTGCGATACGAGTTTGCAACAATCAAATACATCCTACATTCAGTTCCAATAAGAACGGAGCATCAAAGCAAAAAATTCTCCTCTTCATATCTTGTTTCGGAACTTCGTGGAATCTAAAGCAATTTTATGTGAACATTCTGAAAAGAAAAATGATTTTGACTCCAGTCGGTATTCTAATTTCTACAAGAATGATAGACAACCTTAACTGAGATAACTTCAAGAGTCAAAACTCATTCTGTCATTCTGTTGAAATCATACGAAATTGGCTGCTCGTTAAAAAAATAGTATGAATTCGAAGAACAAACAGCAACAAATCCGCCATTTATAGTAGATTAAACTCGAGAAAAACCTCTTCACCAAAAAAAAGGACTCGGACCAAACATAAATGCAATCTTGGTCAGAGAAGAGATGCACAAAGTCACAAACAAAGCTGGCCTCCGCCAATTCAACCATGTTTGGTTTTCAATTAAGGGGAAGTAATAAAGAAAACTGAGTTCGATTTGATCGAAAGAACGAAAACTACAAGAAATAAAAGAAAATCCAGAATAGAACATATATAGAGGATCAGGTAACGGAACTTACTTGTCCGAAAGAAGCTGAGAGAAGCCCTGAGAGAGGAAAGAGGCAGAGTGAGCAACAAGTAACGAGTTGGGAGGGTAAAGAATCGCACGGTGGAGAGAGGTAAGAGCGGCAAGTCGGGCTGAGTCGTCTTCTTCGGAGGTGGAAGATGAGGAGTCGTCTTTGGGGAGAACAACAGAGAGGAGAGCTGCTAACTGATGCTGTTGGTGATGAAGACCTTGCATCTCTCTCCTGCATTTGCATTTCTATTCCCTCCGCCAGAAGGCCCAGAACTGGGATATGCCTATATGCTGCTCCCTTTTTTTGGGTTAACCCGGCAATAATAAGTTAATAACATGGGGTTTTCCCTAATAACAGAACATCCACATTATTTCTTCGGTATCGGTCGAATCGGGCCAGACCGGCTGACCGCTGACGAGTGACGACACAAGGCAAACCCATCGATACACAATGAGCTATTGGGTTGGGTTGGGTTGAGGCGCCGGGCCGGTCCTGGCCTTACGTGCCCAGCCCCGCCCATATCGTTGTAGAGTACGTTAGCACTATATATTGAACGGAGTCGAAGACAATCTTTTTTTTTACCCCTGATTTGCAGCTCCAGTTACGTAGCCCATCCCCACGAGCCCCGATCTCCTGCACACATTTATCGTAGCCACACATGGAGAACATCTTATCTTCTGCATAACATTATACAGGGGGAGATATTTCCAATTCACGGGGGGTGGTGTATTGTGAGTAGGCATGAGTAGGATTCTTGTGGGCAGGAGATCCGGAGTCCAACCCCGTACCCATAATCCCCCCAACTGGCAGGGCTATACATGGCTCCTATCATATCCACCTCTTAATTTTTGTATGTATATATAAACTCTAAACCCTTAAATCCTAATCCTTAAAATTTTAATGCTGAACCCTTAAACCCTAACCCTAAAGCTTATTAAGTTTTCATATCATTTTCCTTTCTTTTCCTACCTTTTTTTTAAACCGAATACAGCCTAAAGTTAGCATGTAAAATGGATTTGATCGGACACATGTCCTTCCTTCAATTGGGTAGGAGCCCAGTATTATTCCACCTCGGTGGTAGTGGGATTTTATCCCAAGTCTCTGCTATAACTAGCTAGAGACCCTACCAATTAAACCATCCTCGGTTGGGATAAGAATGGGCCATCTAGGTCTAGAAAGAACCTATGGGGAGAGAAAACGCAATGTAGTCTCATGGGGTTGTCTTGCCTTGCCCACATTGATAGATTCTTCTATAGGATCCAATTAGTCTCTTTTTTTATATTATAAATATTACACAATAGAAGAGGGATTAAGGTGTGGAGAATGGAGCAATGTAGATAACCTTACCATGAAAGCCTACTACACGGGGATGATCCCACACCTCTATGGTAGTGAAAACAAGGAATTTAGGGCACTTCATCTAAATTTCATTAATACTTTGAAAGACCCTTACCTTAAATTTTCATGATATATTACTTAGTTTAATTAACTTATATTATTATAGGCACATTTCATTTTGTGGTATACTTGATACATCTGTTTTATTTTATTTTTTTAGGCTGAATTTGGAAGGAGTACAAATGCAAATATGTAGAGTGCAAAGCCTTATATTTTGTATGTATTTACAATGTACATATTTGCATTCGTACTCCTTCCAAACGGAGCCTAAGGACTATACAAGACAAGGGGTAGCACATCCCCATAAATCACTCTCACAATCACAAATATATCGAAAGACTAAGGCTGCATTTGGAAATGACGCAAAAAAGTGAGTGCAAATATGCAGAGTGTAAAATGGTCCATATAAATTGCAAAGTTGGGTTAGTTTTGCACTGAAAAATTTACCTTTTTACTAAACAGACTTTTAGTTGTAATGGATGCAAAGTATGCTTCCTTTTATCAAAAATCCAATTGAATGCAAATTTACTTCTTTTTTATTGATGTACTTTTATATCTTATTATCAATGTAAATATGCATTGGTCTGTCATTTGTCAATGCATAAATGTAATGTTGCCAAATACAAGCAAAAGTGAACCAGAGTGCAAATTTACCTTGAACCGAGATTTACACTCCATTTGCATTGTTTTCAAATGCAGCCTAAGGGAGGTCCTAGAGATTTAGATTCAAAAACCCTATGCTACTAAAAAGAGCTTCATGTGCTAATTAGTCTACAGCTTGATTGGCCTTGCGGTACACATGCCGGTAGGCAATACCCTTCTTGAAACGAGTCTTCAAATCCAAGCAATCTCCAATGATGTTCTTTAGTCTCTATGGAGGATCCATGGCATTTTGTGGCATCATTCATTGGTTCAAATATCCCATGCATCACACGGGCCATTCTACTAGTGTTATAGAAATAATTTGAGATTTCACCAAGTATCTCTCTAATGCACATGGGTCGGATTATGGTTCAATTCAAAGTCACTGAATCCGTTTCGTTTATGGGATTCTGATTTCCGTTTAATTTTGAGCTTGCCAAATTGAATCGATAAAAAAATGTGATTCATTTAGCATTTGTTTGGCATCAATGTCGTCGCTCAAGAAAACGGTGACACATTAACGCCACGTCAAAAAAAATGGTGGTTTAGGAAACACTTGTTTTTTTGGAACTATTTTTCCATAAAAAACGGTGCTCCAAGCCACGTCTTGGAAATCGAGAAGGCGTGGTTTGGATCAATGCCGAATTTGGCATTTTCTCAAATTGCAGCTCGTTGCTTCCAATGAGGACGTGATGTGGTAGTGACGTGGACTTCCTATAATGGGTACCTGTGCTGAAAACAAACATGGAGCACAAGTACCAAACAGAAAGTGTTGCTATTGCTTTAGGAAATGTTCTACCTGGCAGCAACGTTTCCAAACAAAAAAAATACACCGTTTTCTCATAAAATGGTGCTTCCAACCCATACATCAAAAAACGGTGTTGTATATGTCAAACATATACTTAGTTATTGAACACAATTTGATTTGGGAAAATCCGATTGATATTTCAGAGATTATATTTATATATTTTTTATATTTTATCATTTTTTGTTGTTTTATATATTATAAATGTTTTGTACAAGACATTTATACCCTCGTTTTATATAAATAAATAAGTAAAGCTAGTCGTAATTTTCATCCTAAAATGTCTATCTAAAGAAAGTTATAACCCTTAACTTCTGGTCCATTGAACATAACAATAGTCAAACTTGAACTTCAGCCTTCAGATTTGTTTAACAAACCTTAAACCTAAGACCCACTATTAATTGTCGTTGTCTCCTACAATCTTGCTACAAAGGTACCAGCATTTCATTGTAGAAAATTAACATTCCCATCTTATTCTTCCTACAGTGTTCTAGCCATGCAAGAGAAATTTCAAGTTTCCAACTCTATCGTGGATTTCTTAGCTTTGAGATTATTAGTGTAACTTGAGAGCCCTTAATGATTTTGTCTTACAACCTTCAATAGCTACAACTTTTCAAATCAGTTTTAGTTCTCTAGTCTCAGGTACATCGATGGAATTTGACACCAATCAGTTTAAATGAGTGAATCATTATAAAGTAAAAATGTATGATTATCGATGTAAAACTCCACGATGAATAGAATTTATATCAATTTTAGATGTAAAACTATATTCAAAATAAACAATGACATATACAAACCAAAAATAGAGTTTTATATCGAAAACAAACGCAACTTTAGAGTTTTGGATTTTGATCATCAACTTGGTTATGATAGAATAACCAAGTCATTGGAGATCCTTGTTCATACACGATGTGCAATGGCACAACATGTTCATCATCATTATGTTGTAACACGAATCAAATTGGATTCAAATTAGATATCTGATAATATAAATAAATTTAATTCCAAAAAGGGTTTTGGATAATTGTCAGATTCTAATCCAATTCAAATCGTATATTTTTCCTATCAATTTGGGTTTGGATATAATTTTCCCATCAAATTGGATATAATTTGAGCCCATTAATTACACCACAAAGGCACAAAAAATTTTTATATTGAAAGAATCAACATTCACCTTTCAATAGGTTCAAAGAACTTCTAACACGAGGACGTATGTAGTGAGAATTAGTTAAAAAAATGATTGAAACAAAAATATTTGCTTCTAATTTATGAATTTTGACTTTTTTTAAAGATATGTGCTACATACATTGTAAATATTAACCATGTATATTATATAACATTTGGGTTTTAATTTTATGATATGTGTGGAATCGAATGCAAATATCCACATTATATAGTACTAGTGTAAGAGAGCATAGTATCAGATATGTAAGGATGGCAATTTTCCCCATCCCCAACCCGATATCCCTGATCGGGGTTGGGGTCAGGGATGGGGATTGAGGCCCCCACCCCGTTCGATCCCAATTATATATTTATATATATTTAAATGTTATTTATATTAGATGTATATTATATATATATATATATCAAAACATATTTAAAATATTATTTATAATTTAAAATTTTAAGTTATTTTAAATAAATTTATTTTTCAAAAAAATACTATTATCTAAAAATTTTCGGGGATTCGGGTCCCCATCGAGAATCCATCCCCATCGGGGATCGAGAACGGGGATGGGGATTAATTTCAGAATTGAGGGTGGGGACGGGGAATATGATCCCCGCCCCGTTGCCATTCCTACATATATGTTATTTGGATTTAACTTTTATAACTTGCACAAAACCCAAAGCAAATATCTTTTTTATATAATAATCAATAAAAATAATAACAATAATAATAATAATAATAATAATAATAATAATAATAATAATATATTAATGTAAAGGAACATACTATGCATCTATACAAATAAAGATATAAATTAACATTCATATAAATTTAACTTTAATGGCCTATACTAAAACCAAACTAGTATCCACTTTATATGTCTGGATTTTTAAAATGGCTTTTAAAATATTATATACATCAGATAATATCAGTTGAACCATTTGGATACTTTCTCTTTTTTTTTTTTATTTTAATGAATATAAAGATTCTAAACGGGCTCTTAGATTTCCTGCACTTTTTTGGAAGCCATGAGAAAAGTGCAGGAGATCAGGACCATCTTGGTGGTCTATAAGTTATCATTTTGTCGTAGGTTTAAATCCCACTCTAGGCTTACGAGTTTGGGTGAGAAAAAGTGTTTAAAGCTTTAAATGAGATTTAAAACTTTCTAGAAGCCTATTTTACCTTTTTTTCCTTGCACCATCTTGTATGTTATATAGAAGAAAAAAATGCCATTATTTATGCTTAATGAAATATTTTTGTGCTCTAACATTAGGATTGAGAATGAAAAGTCGAAATGGCTTTAGGAAAAAATGAAATAAAAATTGACATCATAAAACTATATTCAGTGTTTTATTGATCAAGTTATATTTAGGGTCATTTGATTTGTAGGAATAAGGGTTTGGGATTGGGACAATTCTGATTTCAACTGTTTGATTGGGCAGAATCAAAATCCTATTCTCCCATTCATGGTAGAATGGCATTCCCCATTTAAGGAAAGGGCTCTCCCTTATGAATGAAAATCCATTCCTTCCAATCTTGATTCCAATTCCAGTTCCAATTCTCATCTAAACTAAACATATGGAAGAAATAGGCCATTCCAATTCTGGTTTCGATTGTAAACTAAACAAACATTCCTTAAGCTTCATTTGGAAGGAATGCAAACAAGGTTCAAAGTATCAACATGTATCGGCCTGTATTGGTCGATACGTATTGTATTGGAAGCACTCCGATGCACACCTAACGTGGGTGTATTAGGGTTCTGATCAGTTCAGGGGATGGGGGATCTTTAAACTGGCCCTCTGAACTGGTTTTGAAAAAAAAAGGACTGATACTGCCCAATACGCCCCTACTGGCATATCAATATTTAGAGCCTTGAGTACAAATACAAATATGTAGAACGCAAAACCTTGTATTTTGTATTATTTTATATGTGTTTACACTATATATATTTATATCTAGACTCAATTTAAAAGGAGTAATAATATAAATACGTAGAGTGCAAAAATTTGTATTTTATATACAATTGTACTGTATATATTTGTATACAAATGCTTTTATCAAACATCTGATAAGGCCAAGCTAATTAACTATCAAGTGTATTTTGATATAAGGTATCTATCTCAATCTTAATTTTCTCTTCCATTAATAGAACACCTTGTAGCTTTGTTGTCAAAGGGGTACAAGTTAAAAAACTGAAACTTAGGGAATGTATCAGTATTCAATGGAAACACAAGGAGGCATGAGTAATTTACCACTAAATATTTTATTATTATCTATCTTTTATTATATTCCTAGTACGATAGGTCACAGATGGTATATAGTGTAAGATGTTTGAGTTAGTTTAAGGTTTCAAATTAAGATTTTGACGAAATGGTGTAATCCAAATCCGGTTTTTAAAACAGTGATCTATTCTCTTTCCAAAGTGAACCTTCACCACTTCACCACTTCGTTTAATCCTTGTCATCAAAATGACCTTTAAGCCCACCTTGTGCACCATCTTCATCAATACATTTTACAAGTAATCCACACACTTCAACTTTTATCATGCCTCCACCATTGGTTGTTTCGTTTTTTTTCCTCTATCAACCCCACCATTTATATTCTCATGTTCTCCTCTATTACCATTTTCACGATTACTAAAGTATCAACCATCTTTCTCTTGATAACTTTTATTTTCTTAAAAAAAGTATTGATTTTATGTGCCACACCCCTTTAGGCTGTAACCTGTAAGTCTCAGGGATTATAGTCAGTGGCTCAATTTGCTTCTCTCCGGGTGAGGAGTTAGCATTTTTACTGTCTAGGGTCAACTTGTTATGCCACAAATAACCAAAAACAATAAAAAAGTATACTAATACAGGAAATGATATAACCCATTGAATACTGGAAATCAACGTTTGAAATGTGTGGTGATGCCGTGATGATCTATAATGAATGATTCAACTGGATGGTTTAAATAAAATAAATGTTTTTCCGTGGATTTAAGGAGTAGTTGAATACAAAAAAGATAAATAAAAGAACTGTTGAGAGTGGGATTTGAACCCACGCCCTTTCGGACCAGAACCTTAATCTGGCGCCTTAGACCAACTCGGCCATCTCAACCCATTTAAACAAGTCTGTTTCACTCAAACATCTTACACTATATAGATGGCAGTGATGATGAATATGGAGACAATTGCTAGCGGCAGTTCCTTTTTCTTCTTTCTTCTTTTCTTTCTTCTCATTTCTCAGCTTTAACCATCTGCCTCTTTGTCAAAGTATCACACTCCCCTCTTATAATAGTTTAGCTTTAACTTAATCATAATTTGACGGTCAAAATAAAAAAATTGCATTATATTTTACATCTTACTAGCTTGACCCACTCAAACCAGATGATTGAACCACTAACCCAAAAACCGAAAGCTAAAACGATTCCGTTTCTGAATTAGTTTTTAAAACCCTAGTACAAATACAAATATATAATTTGCACTTGGCTATGTTTGGTTTGAAGGAAAAGATAGGGAAAGGAAGGGAAAGACAGGGAAACCTAATCCTTTCCTTGCATTTTCTTTCAAACCAAACAGACTAGCAACTAGCAAAAAGAGTGATGGTTTAGAGAGAATGAAAGGTGATGGTGGCATAAGATTGATTAATGACATGTTCATATATTCTACTGCATTGAAACTCCCGCACATCAATTGGATGGCTTAATCTGTTGACTCCTTTATTAATGTCATTTTGACGAACCGGAACATTAGTTTAATATGCTAGTATGTAGAGATAATATTGATATATCACCTGGATGGGTGTATTACATGGATGCTCAAATTTCCACTACAATCAGCTAGATAACTTACCAATTGAACCACTGCATTATTTTACGTTTTGAAGGCAATTACTCTTTCACCTTCAGGCCCATGATAACGTGTATGTGGCCAAAAGCATTCCCACAGCCCAAATTGTTGGCCCTTAGGCTCCATTTAGAAGGAGTATAAATGCAAATATGTAGAATGTAAAACCTTATATTTTGTATGTATTTATATTGTGTATATTTGTATTTGTACTTTTTCTAAACTGAGCTTTATGGCCAAAATTGTTCTCATGAACAAGAGAATAAAACGTGTCATGTTGGCAGATCCATTAATGAATTTAAAGTCTTTTACTGAAGAACTCCATCAAACCAGCTGAGTCAGTTGCCACCTTCATACTTTTCTATTTTATTAATTATTTAAAAAGTTGAAAATATAAAACAATTATATATTCTTATATGTTTCTATTAGAGTCATTTATTAGAACACACTTTTAGGGATGACAATTTTTCTCATTCTCAATGGGGACCCGACTTCCTTGACCCGATGGGGTTGGGCGGGGGCGGGGGCAGGGACAGGGATGGGGATTGAGGTCCCCGCCCCGCCCCGACCCCAATTATATATTAAATGTTATTTATATTAGATATACTATTATATTATTTATATTATATGTATCAAAACATATTTAAAACATTATTTATAATTTAAAGTTTTTATTTATTTAAAAAAAAATACTATTATCTGAAAACATTTTGGGGATTCGGGTCCCCATAGGGAACCCATCCCCATCGAGGATCGGGGATGGGGGATAATTTTAGAATCATGGTAGGGGACGGGGAATATGATCCTTACCCCATTGCCATTCCTACACACCTTATAGTTTTACATATTTACTTAAACCTATCTTATAGTTTTCATTTTACTAAAACATCTCATATATTTTACAACTTATTTACTTAATCAACATTTCACTAAGGATTGTTTGTTTTGTCATTAGGTCTATGATGTTTTAATCCAAAAATACCCTTAATACCTTTTTGTATAAAAAACAAAATTGACCAAATATAGCCAATAGAGTGGTTGTCCGTGTCTTACTAAGGGCAAAAATGGTATTTTTATTCTTATTTTATTTTGATTAAATTTATTTAAATGAACATTAGGGTCAACATTGTCATTTTCCACTGTCATCTAATAGATGATTGATTAAATCCATTGCAAATTATAAGTAGTATTTTAGTAAAATGCTAACTATAGGGTAGATTTTAGTAAACCCATAAAACTATAAGAGGTATTTTAGTATATGACCCTTTTTATTATTTAATTTTTTCTTAATAAATTTCATGCATCGCGAATCCCGCTAATAAATGAATTTAAAGAAGAACTCGATTAAACCAGCTGAGTCAGCTTCCACCTTCATATTTTCTGTTTTAGTTTCATCTTTATTGATAGAGCAATGTTAGGGCGAAATTTAGCTGTTTGTCCCACTATATGTATGGATAACCTAATGGCCATTTCGCAAGTTGCCACTTTAAACTGTAGGAATCAGTTGATCATGTCTCCTTGCTACCTTTCATATTCTAATTGGCTTGTCAAATGTCAAAGCTAGCATCCCTGTCACCAATGCGTTAAAAGGAGAGACAATTCTCCTTTCACGGCGAGTATTAATTAGTAGTATATACTACAACCACCTTAGCATGATGGAGAAGTTCTAAAGAATTTAAACATGGGTGAATGGTGATGCGCTTTGTTATCCCACCCCACCCACCATCCAAAACAGCACTCCTTCCTTTTTAAAAGGAGCGAAAGTTTAGCTGACACCTCTAGTCATCGATAATGTGTTGTGTTTCCATTTGATACTCTCTCACTCTCTCTCCTGGATCGACGAAGGAAGGAAAACATTTTATTTTTATATAAAGATTATCAATTCAATGTTTTTTTTTTTGCTTTGTTGGTATTATTACTCGTTCTCTCTGATTTCAACCAGTATTGTCTGATTCAAAGCGAATTTAGATTTGATCCTTACAGAACCGTCTTTACAAGACTATTGCAACCGTGCATTGAAAACATTTCAGTCCTTGTATGGGATATTCCTAATGCACTGCTGTAAGGATAGTGTGAGTAGGATTTTGTGAGGATCAAACCCGATGGACTGGATGATTGAATCATTCAAATCAGGAACCAGCAGATAAAGCTGTTTTTGGGTTGTCTGGTTCTTCGAAAATGCGGGTTGTCACATGTCATTCCTCTTGTTTCTCACCATTGGATCCTTCCCTTATTTCAGTTGAACTACGTGGATCTTTTGATCTTTTCCCAAAGTTGTAATATTTATTTTTTGTAAGCATATGTTAGATGTAAAATAGCATTAAAATATAATCTGAAACCATGGCTTTTTATTTTGCTTGAGTGGATCGTTTGAACCGTGCAGTTGAACCATTCAGCCTGTGGAACCATCACCAAAACGGCTCTACATCCTGTTCCAATCTGGCAAATATTAGTGTCAAATAATAATTAAAGATATTTCCACTTAATTCAGATTTCCATATAACTGCAAATGATCATCTTTCACAAAAAATAAATAAATAAAAGAAAAGAAAAAGAAAAAAAATTCAGAAGAGCTATAGGACGAAGAAAGAATTAATTGCAGCATGGTTTGGGATTCAATTCTCCATCACCTTCCAATGGAGATAATATTCCTTGCAGCAAATTCCAGACTACCTGGATGTTCGCACTTCACAATGAGAGAATAGTCTGAGTGGGTGACAACTGAGAAGCAAGTGGTTCCAGTAAAAAGGTTTATAATGACAATATGAACAGATTTTTATGGATTGTACCAAGGTTTTTAAAATCGGATCGGAGAGGGAATCGTTTTAAGACCGGTTCTCGGGTTGAATGGTCTGACCGTTCGATTCAAATAGATAGTTTATTTTAATTAAAAAAAAATAGTAAAAAATCATTGTCCGAATCGATGGTCAATCGCCTGAGTCAATAGGATGCTGATCAAATCAATGGTTTTTGGCCAAAGAGCAATTTTAAGGTAAATGGAACCAATTACCTGACCGATTCCTGGGTTTTCCTGTCCAACTGTCCAGTCCGGTTTTGAAAACCATAGACTATACATAATTATATATTCAATCTCCAACTTTATGGTCAAAATTTTTATAATCTTTTTTCCCCAATATAGACTTCTTTGAAGTATTAGGGTTGGAGAACCAAGTCTTTCTGTTTTGCACTCCTTCACATCAAAGGAAACTCGGTTCAAAGAGCAATAGCTATTGTGAAAGACTGAAAGCTTTCTAAAGTCATATATTAATTGGTTCATGTCATAATCTTCTGCTTTTCCCTAATAATTAAGTAGAAGTTATCAATTTCATCACTACAAAGAGAACCGATTTCTCAGGGGTGCCAGAGCATCATTAACTTGATTCACCAAGTGGATTCATTTTGACTATCTGAGTTGTCACCCAAATCGAGGCTATCCTTAGGCTCTCTGGACGCACTACAATTTTACCCTTTTTAAATTGTTCTTGGCAAGGTGTGATATCTTGATTGGTCTATATGTTGTTATATGAAGCATCACTGGTCTTATGTGCTGGCCCAACTCGAGTGGACTAGTGGGTAGCCCATTAAGTCTCTTGGGTTCCTACTTGTGCTTTGGAAAGCTTGCTTGTGTCGTATATTGTGAAACAGTATGATTTTTTTTTGGAACAGTTTAATTTCAAGCCTTCTCGCCATAATTCTACTCATTCCACTGCCTCCTCGCATTGTCTATCTTGAATTATTTTTTATACGAAATTAGAATCTTATCAATAATCATCTCAACAAATTCAACACCAGGATTGGCTGCAGACCTATTTTTTTCCCAAGTGTCACTAAAATGGAAAAAAAAATCGTACACCCCATATTATTTACTTTATCCTTCTCTACAGTTGATGTTTTGGATGATGACCATTCTCTAATCAAAAGCAAAAAAAGACAAATATTTTTCTATTAAAAAGACATTTTTTAAGAACCCAACACTTGGCTCTTCTATACTAAGGCGATTTAGGTCATCCATCTCTAGGTTTTTAGGTCTTAACTCTACTTGAATAGTTATTATCCTTGAAACATTCTTTTCTTTCTTTCTTCTTGTCGACTGTTCCTGTTCCCTTTGTTCTGCTGTGGTTTTACAGGTACAGTGGTTCATCATGTTTTTCTTGATTAATTTCAGGAAAAATTTTCACCAAGCTACTGTTGTCATTAGAGTATTTGGTGGTGTATCGTCTTAAAGGTGTTGGGGGGGCCAAAAGAAAGAGAGGGTACTTGTTAGAACCATCTACGATATTGATATTGCCAACGAGTGCCTCTTGCTTATAATGCAGCAAGAAAGGAATCAACGATATAGTGCCGCAGCCCGCCACAGCCGGTGAATTTATCACTACATTTACTGTTCTCGTTTCAGGAGCCCCTTGTCCCCACAGGGCCCACAGTACCGTCTAGGTGAAGGTTCACTGACGGTAGTGGACCCTCTCCGGCTCATCAAATGACAGTAGGACCCCCAGAGGAACAAAAGTTGGTTCCAGGCAGTTGTCCTCCGTATGGGCCCATCTACAATTATTAGTGCGAATCGTCCAATATGTGTACTATCCAGTTGCAATGGTCATGAGCCATGGCCAAAAAGAATGATGATGACGATCAGGCAATCAATAACTGTTTCAGGAATAGCTCGAACTTGGCCATGAAATATGTGCTTCGAAAGTTCGGGGAAGATGTCCGCCCACGATGGGGCCAAGGTCATCATATCAATGTGATGTTCTTTCACGGGACTATGGTCCATTAAAGAGCTGGCCCACTACCTTAACAGTCCACAATCCAATATTAAATTAGTGATGATCGAGTTCCGTTAAAGCTACATTCTCCTCGCTGTCTTGACTCTTGAGGTCCAACCCACAATACCCACCTCACCCGGCTCACCCCCATATCATATAACTTACATTCTCTCTCCCCTTGAAGATCTTGAATTGAAGCCGAAGCCACGCACGAACACAAATCATTAACAAGTGAGGATGATTATTTTGAGACTTTTCTTTTTCTAAAATTAGTCTCCAAAAATACAAAATATATGTATTAGTAGTATTTAACACTTGAGGAGGGTTAGTTCATTTGTGGGATCAGCATAGTCCATTTCCCAACTCTGTCTTCCAAGGGTGAACTCTAGGTTAGGCAACACGTGTGAAGATGCCAAGGGGCTTAAATACAACCTCTCGCTCTCGTTGTGCGATACATAGAAATCCGCTCCGTCCATCTGTGCTTTAATTGTTCCAGAAAAAAAAAAAAAAAGAAACATGAGTTAGATGGAAACAATTATAGTAGTGATTTTGTAATACTCAAGAAAAGATGTAATGATTTTGCAATTGGAAATTTGGAAGAAACTCATACCTTGTTCTTCTCATTGGTTAAATCAGTCGATTTCAAATGGGAAGGGATTAAGCCACTCTCCTTAGTTGATGGGTCCCAACCATTTGTCTCCATTGATGACCATGAGCCTCTGTTCCCAAGTAATTTAGTGAGAGACGACAGAAGTTATTAGATGAGTGAGGAAGTATATATTTTGATTAAAAAAGAAAAAACATAAAAGATGTCTCTAGATGAATGAGACTGACTCTGTAGGAGTTGATCAACATGTAAATATTAGAAAGAAAAGAAAAATGAAAGGCATTCTAATCCTTAGGACATGAATAGTTTAGTATGTGCTTTTGTGTACAACTGCTTTCAGAAAGATGCATGTCACAGTTGAGAATGTGGTATGCATAGTTCTAAAAAAAAAAATCAAACTTCAAAATTCCCTTCCGCTCAGTGTTAGCGAGTAACAGAGCTTTCTGCCTCATTCCACAGGCGTGCTTTTGAACTTTTCCATTATCAAATTCCGTTTGTCCTTCTGGCTAAGACCATCGGAATCAACGGCAGAAAACTTGGCATGCAATCTTACAAGCTGTCAGTACTGAAGGTCCATTGGATCTTCATCATGATGATTAATATCTACAATCAACGATTGAACATAAACAAAGGGGGAGAGAGAGAGAGAGAGAGAGAGAGTGATGAAGGTAACTACAAAATGGCAGACAAACAAGGAGACAAACTAATTGACAGTAGCGTGAGAACTGAGAAGACAGGGTTTGGCAGCTTCACTTGGGTAGACAGAGGATTGATAGTACCATGACAGCATCTTACTCATTTTTAATGAGTGATTTTAGGTGAGCTCTGAGTCTCTGACGTATTAATAATTTCATTTAGGAAGAACCATTTCTCATTTTGGTGAGATAAGACTATTAAACAAGTCTTGAACAAATCAAACATGTTGGCGAAATCAAGTACACGATTTACCGTTTACAAGGCCTGATTCAATAAATGAACCAGCTGGATATCTCTAATCAATCAGTAATCAATAATAAAACTTTGTTAACTAAAATCCAATCCGCCTGTTCTTTTGATTGATTGTGTTCGACACTTCACGAACAAAGTCAACAAACTCCAAGTAACGAACAACATTTAATACTCCTTTTATGTAAAAACCATACATACCCGGAGGATGCCCTAGACTTAGATTCATCAATGTCGATGTAAACCCAATAAAAAAACCTTAAAATTGAAGCTACATCTACCCTATCCACAAACCCAAGTCTCCTATTTACAGTCTCACACACCGTTATATATCAAAAGGAAAACAAAAGCAGCATTACTTATTATCCCAAAGTTAAAATGCTTGCCCTTTGCACCAAACATTAACTGATGAAAGCTCAAAGCTGTTTGTACATGTTCGATTTGAGTCATTGACATTTACACGTTGTTACGATGGAGAGAAGAAGATGAGACTTAATGAAAAAATGGAATAGATAGAGTGGAGGTGATGATGGTGCACACACCTTGGAGATTTTGGTAGTGGTGGGTTGAGAGAATAGGGATTTGGATCAGTTTTCTCACATGATGATAAGCCAGCATCCACTTCGATGACCCCCGATCTTTGATTCAAACCCAATTCGGTCTGCCCTTGGCCTGCAATATTCATTACACATACAGTCATTGCTTGTGCTTTATCAGACACCGAACAAATAATTCACGGACAAAAGCCAGACCAGTCTCAACCATTTTGTAGAAAGTAATAGTGCATCAACTAATAGAAGATCTGCCACCCTTGGATTAACAAAAAAAGAGGAAAAAAAATAAGGAGAGGGAGAGAGAGAGAAGTAGAGAAAAAAAGGTTCTTAAGGGGAAAATCCAAATACCTGCTCCCTTGTCAGTGCTCTTCACTGTTCTATACATCTGCATGAACACGCACAGGAAGAAATTTTAAAACAAAAAAGTCCACATTGCTAAGATTACTCTTTAGATGCCCTTTTGTCCTTACCCCTTGTATTGCAAACCCCACTGACTATACAAAAGAATAAAAATCTACGAATTATAACAATATTAATAAGTGCAAACCAGGACATTGGTTGCAGTAATCTCACCTGTAAATGGCTCTTAACATGAGCTAGAGTTAGATCTTTCACATTCATCAGCTCCAATACCGATTTAGGTGTTGCTCCTGTTAGTTAGAAGAATCGGTGAGAAGAAATAGTGTAGAAGTTTGATCTGTTTATATGGTGAAAAAGGATAACAAAAATCAATATAGAAAATGAAGATTGCTATCTACTATTATCTGTTTTTCTCTGTTCTGCTTACTTTCATGGCCACCAAGCAGTTCCACTGCGTGAACGAAATGGGCATGTAAAGTTGTGGTCCATCTCATTCTAGGAGCTCTGATGCTTCTTTTCCCTCCATTAATCATTCTGGAATTCCTTTTGAACTCACGACCATAGATTTGAGGTTGGTGGAGGTAGTGAAGGTTGCGTGGCAGTTGCATGGGCGGAGGATCCACAGCTGCCGTCTCAAACCCTAAGCTCAACGTGGGTTCAGACCCTCTAAGATCATAAGCCCTCTCTAAGTGCAGGAACCCTTGTTCATGGGTTACATCGCTCCCACTGCTACCAGAGTCGGTGGTGGAGGTCCTGTCACTGTAGATTGGTTTCCTCATCCATCCATGATAGCTCATATCCTTACCTTCGCAATCTGGAATTGTAGGTGGGCTGATCTGCAGGGAGAGATCGGGGAAAGGCAACGTAGTTCTCATAGAGTTAGAGCTCGAGAGAATAAAATGGCGGAGACGCGGTTCAGATCATTCAGTGGTTACCGGATTTGGATAAGTAAGGAAGAAACGGAGTGAAAGTTGTGAGATTGAAGGAACAAGGTGCAGGTCGAAGTAAGAAAGAGAGAAGTAATGGAAGAACGGAGGAAGCAAACGATGCGAAGAGAACTAAATGGGGAGGGAGTAGGTAGTGATCATATCATGAGTGGCTTATGATTTGCATGAATGTTGATAAATGGGAACGAAGGGGAGTTAGAAAGGCTAGACAAAGAAGGATAGGCTTTCAGTAGGATCCCTCTAGGGTTAATAAACAACACCAAGGAAGGCGAGACGGATGTGCAGGAATTGCAGAGGCTCTTTAGTCATATAAAAAAATAAAGTTGGGAAGAAAGAGAGTCGGTGTCTGGAATGAAGCGATGAAGGAAAAGATAGTGAAAAGGGTAAGAGGTGTATTTTAAGGAAGCAGAGGTATGAGTTATATGACAGACGTATGAGAGAGAGAGAGAGGAAGCGATTAAATGGTGGTTTCTGCAAGGAATGGTTGGAATTCGAAAAATCAAAGGGGGTACTAATTTTTGTGAGAAGGATTTTTGAAAGCATCTGTCGCTCACGTCAACACAACGGCAACCTCCAAATAAAGTTTTCAATTTTCATGTCATTTTGTTTTTTTAATAAATAATAATTATAATAATTCTTATCCGGTTTTTCTCGACAACCCAAATTAGCATTATCATTTCTATTTTACTGAATTCAGAATATTCCATTTATATTTTATTTTAGGAAAGGAGGACGGACGATCCTTGGCCCTTGGAAGGAAAAAAAGACATTGGCTCCTTTGCTTGAGGAAAATGGAGCAAAACGCTCCTATTGGCTATGGACTGTGGTGATCTCACACTCTCTCACTTACTACCATCATGATCTTGTGTGTTCTCTACTGAAGCCTCTATGTAATTTTGACAAATGTGGGCCACTTAGAACATCCTTCAGCCTTATGATAAGGTCTGGCCAGTTATGCGTGTAAATGAACCCGACCCGTTGGAACCCCTAAACTGCAGACGATAGTGATCGGCTCACCCAAACCTCCATGAATTTTCCACATTTGGAGAATCGGGTCCATCCACTAGGAACTTCTTCCGCCGGTCGACTGACTCACCGTAACTAGTCAGTCCGAGTCAGTCGACATTTAGAGCACTGATGCACTGTCTAATAAATAATAATAAAACAATTTCTTAATTTGCAAGGGTATTAGGTACATAATTTTCTACCAGCTCGTCGTCCTTCTCGCAGCAGTAGAAAGTTACTCGGGATAATTCCCCAAGTACGAAATATACAAAAGTGAAATTACCAGACCATTTCACACCGGAGACCAGCAAATTAACAAAGGCGGTCGTCATATATCTGTCTGGACTCTTGAATTTTACTAGACGCGAGATATTGGATTTGGAGATTGATTTCTATGTTTTTTTAGTAGACGCTCACGTGAGAGGTGAGAGAAAGTAGGGCCGTATCTGTAACTCACTAACTTGCATAGCTAATGGTGTAGGAATGCGGGGACAGTATCGAGCCGTGCACGTGGGACTAGCACAGTCCCACGCAAGAATCAGATTTATAACGAATAAAGAAGAAAAAACTATCCCAAAAGAATTTGGGAGTATTAACGTTGGATGTCTCAACTCTCAACTCGGTCGAGTTGAGTGAGTCATGAGATATAATGAAGACGGAATATATCGCGAGAAGTGTCAAGGAGGTAGGGTTGTCCGGCGACATCGGGGCTGCAAGCCACATGCGGAATGAGGGTGGCCCATATGACCCAGCTCCAGCCCCAGCCCGCTCAAGCCTCCAACCTTCCCTTTTAACGCCTAGCATTTTGTCTTCTGCCCTCCCTAACCCTCCCTAATATTCCCTCCTCGTGTCCAAATATTCTCCTCTCGAGCCCCTCCCTGCCATAGACGCCCACGTGGCATATATCCGACGATCCACCACATTCCCCGGCTTCCATCACGTGAGATATGGGCGTGACCTTGTCGAGGCGATAGGCTCTTAAGCTCATTGTTTGTTCTGTTTTGCTGCCCGCTTCATATTTTTTTCTTCTTGTGATAGACTTGTTTAATCAACAAATTAGGGCAAGAGCAAGAAGCGTAAACACATTAATCATTTGTTAATCGATTCCGAAGCTGTGGTCAGCGGCTGATGCGCTCTAGATTCTCCGGGAAATGAGATTTTTTAATTTTAGCAGTGTCATTCACGTACATTCATACATGTTTCGCTCAATTCAATTCATCGGTGATTCAGGAATTCAAGAAAATAAAAAAAAAAAACAAGAAACGAAAAGCCTATAAACAAGTTGATAATCGGCTAAATCATATTCGGTCAACATGTCTCTCTCTTCGTCACTCACTCCCAACATTTTCAATTACTTTGCTTCTTCATATTCCATATTCCATGTGTTTGTCTTCTAGCAACCATCGTTGTACATGCACTTTTTTTTCTTTGTTTCCTTCTTTTTTGGTTTCTGTTCACCTTCAGAATAATCCCATTTTGCTAACATGGGGGTCACTACAAATTTATATACTTAGCAAACCGGAATTGGACCGGTGGGTTTGAACCCAAGAAATGGTTTGAACCCTTTACCTTGATTGAGTAGTTATATTGTTCAGTTGTTTTAATTTTATTGGAGATCTGCTGGCATCTGATCGGTGGGTTGAACTAGGTTAGACCAGCAACCCAGACCAATGGCTAGCTAGAACAAAAACAATTGCTGAGAGATGCATTTTTTTAAACAAGTTGGACCAGACCCACATGAAGATTAGTTATATGGATCAATGTCACACACAATTAATCTAGTTAATTTAGTATAAACATAAATTTAAACAAATAGCCAACTTGTGATCTGTGGAATTAAGGAATGTATCGCTTTCTTTCATGTACCTTTAGGTATCTAAAGACTTGAACAAAACACACAATTTATTAATGGAGCTAGTTTGATTCAATCAGTAGTCTATCACGTGCCTAGCTTTTATTCCTCTCTATTACTTTCTCATTACTTTTCCATCTCATTTTTCTATAATGTTTGATCGGAATCCAGTTAACAAACCATACACAGTCTTACATCTATATGGCTAGCTTTCTCTTTGACTCTAACACACCCTTCCACATGAAGGACTCCTCAGTGAAACGTGAGACCTTGATTTCTGAATTGTTTGTTATAATAAACTTTATTTTTTGGGGGTTAATCACTAATCAGTAATCTTTTGCTTTTTTCGCAATATTGATCACAGCCCGAAAAAAAAAAGAAAAAAATTAAAGGCAATGCGTACGACCCAAAAAATCCCATGTTGTTTAAGCAGAGAAGGTTTAAGTAGTGTTTGTGTTTGCTTTTGATTTACGTTAATATAATAATGAAGATCATGCTTCGAGGGAGAAACAGACAAACACACGACGCGATCCAATCGCCTCGCCTCCTCGAACCAATAACCAAAAAGAATAATCGTCTGGCATAGCATGGTTGTAGACAGCTTTTGAATTTGCATTGCTTCTTCTTCTTCTCTCTACGATCCCTTCTACTAATAGAATCTCCGAGAACGATGCCACTTAGGCTAACGTGCGCCACCTTAGAATAATAGTAAAAGCGGTCAAACCCCACCTTCAACTTTCAATAATTGATGTTAAAAAGCCACTTCCCTTTTTAATTCCCTCCGTGTCAATAGTCAGCAGTACTGAAACAAAAAGCAGAAAGGAAAGGAGAAAGGGAAAAGGACCCTCCTTTTCTTCTTTCTTTCATTCTTTCCCACTTAACACTCGCCCCATCAAAGCTGCCCCAGAAGGGTCTGATCACCTTTAAGCGGCAAAAGCCAGACCCAGCCAAGGACGAAACCCCATTTCATTTTAGACTGGCTGGTCTAGACAGTAGTACTCTAGCTAGCTAAGCAGCTAAGCTAGCAGTCTATCCTGCGCACCACCCCTCGATACACACAATAGTGCAAAATTTTCTTTCGTTTCAGTAGAGACAAAAGGGGTAAAGACGTACGTACGTTACGTAATACGTGACCCAATTGGGGTGGAGGTGGTAAAGCGGAGAGCCCGTCCGGTGCCTCGAAACTCGAGCAACCTTTTCCTTTTTGTGTTTCTGTTATTACCAACTACTACTAGTAGTTTTACTATCACTTCTGCTTACCCTATTTCGTGTCTTGTCTATTCTCCAATCTCAATGTACACGCAATTCTCTTTTACCCGAATAATAATAATATGTTTAAAAGAGAGAGAGAAAAGAAAGATGGAGAGAGAGAGAGAGAGTTAAAGATGAGGCAACATACAATTACAATACTTCTTCGGCTTATTGGTTTCTCGGAAAATGTTACACAAGGCTGAAGGCACAGCTTCATCACAGGGTGTTGACTCTTGAGACAGTCCTGGACCGTTGAATTCATTGATGCTACATTACCTTGATTTATATATCCCGTGAACAACCCAATCCTCCAATTCATTTGTGTGTCATGCATTTACCTTTCAATAAATTTAATGGGATTAAACCTCTAACTCAAGGGTATTAGTGAGAGATTTATTCAATTATTAATTAAAAGTTAAAAATTAAAACAACCAAATCATTTTTTATTACTGACTGAATAAAACTGCAAGTTCTATTTGATTTGATTTGGTTTTACGGTTTGAGCTGTAGTGTATATATATAATAAACACCCCTAGAGCGCTCAATCTCATAACTCTTAAAGTGGGTGGGGCCGACCTCGGTGCGACACTGCTCAGCAACGCTTCATGCAGAGATGGGAGTGGAGGAGCCGAGGAAAGGGCTGGGCAAGTGAGGAAGGTGGGGGCCATCATAATTTCGTAAACAGAAGAAAACAACCAAGAGGCTGCTTTTAAAAAACACAACCATCAAAACATCCAGTGCATTTATTCTTTTTCCGTATATTTGGATTCCCCAAGCATCAGGGCAACTTTCTATCTCGCCATGCATTCTCTTCACCCCCACCCTTCTTAAATTAAAAAGGGTACTGGACTGTGAACTGGGCCACCGGTTGTTCATTCAAAGAACTGTGTTAGAGTTCTGAACTTCTGGTGCTGATGAAGGAAGGACATGAAAGGAGGCAATAAGCGTAGAAAATAGAGAGAGGGCAGCGGATCTCGTACACACGACTCTTAAAAAAAAATAAAAAAACTCATCTAAAATGGTAAAGAAAATGATGACGAGTAATTCCTCTGCAAATGTCTGATTCAAGACCCCTCAAGTCAACAACCCACTTGATCGAGATGGGGTGGGGTCTGTTAATAATCTCAGTGTTCTGTGTTTCGATGCATCTTGGTTCCTGGACCCAGCTACCGTGACTATCACATATTGGAATCAGCCTTTTTATGCTCATCAGATCACTTCAATTGCTGTGCTAATTACGTGGAAGAAAAACCAAACAACAATTCTGATCTGATGACACATGGCATTGCATGAGCTTCTTGTGTTAGTTAGGCAGTGACTAAATGGACTACTCTTGTTCTGTCATCTTTGTAGAATCAGTATGGAGAAGAACACATACAGTAGCGTCATCTCATTGGTTGATGCAAGCTCTCGTTGCTTCGTGGAAATTGTTAACCAGACAACCTTTTCAACCGGTTTACGTTTCCCCAGTGTCTTTTGCATTCCAAAGGCAAAAGTCCATTTAGATGTGTGTCTCGTCTTGTAGACACACTGCACACAGACGACACCCAGGAGTGGCAACTGATTCACCGCAAGCGGTCTGGAATATAGCAGGACAAGTTTTCTATCAGAGCTTAGGCCTAACAACAGATAAAAAGAACAAACGTAAACTCTATACGCTTTACTGCTTTTTTCCATTAACATGTCGTAGAGATTTGTGGAGAGCTTCCCTATTCTCAATCATATTATGCACAACACAACTAAATATGGGAAATATGTCTTTACCAAAATTGATGCCTAAATAGATGATTTTTGCTCTAAAGTCTAAACTCTTCTTCTTTCTTAACTTTTGATTTCGTATTGTCGTATAACAAAAAGATGTTTCTGCAAAATTATCTCTACTTGAAGATGGAATAGGGCTTAATTAGGTCAAGGTTGTGGGTATGCCTTGATCTTTGAGGAGATCTAAGATGTCTTGGATGATAATGATGATGATCCTCAAAGATAGTGTTCTGTTTCCCTTTTTATAGAGAGGATCTCGAGACTTTAAGGACAAAGATTTAAAAGAAGATTTTTCTTATTAGGAAAAGAGATTTTTGTTCTCATATCAGCTATTAAGGGAGCATCATTGGGATTTCGCTACGTGTCTAGCGAGACCCTACAAAGTTTTCTTTCTCTTAAGGATTCTTGCATTATATGTGTACGCTACGTCCCCTTATGGGTTTCCCTGTGGCCATGTGTCAAGGACAAAATTTGGGTTTGACTAACGTGTTCGAACATTCGTTCTATCACCTTTGAGGCACCTCGTCATAACTTGTTGTGACCAAAAGGAATATCAATCATCATTGGGATTTCGCTACGTGTCCAGCGAGACCCTACAAAGTTTTCTTTCTCCTAAGGATTCTTGCATTACATGTGTACGCTACGTCCCCTTATGGGTTTCCCTGTGGCCATGTGTCAAGGACAAAATTTGGGTTTGACTAACGTGTTCGAACATCCGTTCTATCACCTTTGAGGCACCTCGTCATAACTTGTTGTGACCAAAAGGAATATCAATCATCATTGGGATTTCGCTACGTGTCCAGCGAGACCCTACAAAGTTTTCTTTCTCTTAAGGATTCTTGCATTACATGTGTATGCTAAGTCCCCTTATGGGTTTCCCTATGGCCATGTGTCAAGGACAAAATTTGGGTTTGACTAACGTGTTCGAACATCCGTTCTTTCTCCGTAGGCAGGCGTCATTGGTCTTCGGGGTTTGTCCCCCGTTCGTTATAGTATGGGCTACTATTTCGTGTTTATCGAAAGGCATTGGTAATGTATTGGGTTTGTCTCAGACTAGCGATGCCATTTTATGCCCATCGCTAGTCCCAAGTGATGGTCGTTGCTCATCGCAGGTTTTAGGTGGTCTTTTATGCTCACTACAGGTCTCGAAAGACATTTCATGCCCATCGCAAGTCCTGGATGGCTCTTTGTGCTCATCGCAAGTGTGTAAGCCTTTTATCATTTTGATAAAGTGTCTCTGTGCTATTACAGAGGTGTCACAGTGGGGATTTCTCTGTGTGATTTTTCTTTAACATCCTCATTGTAGTCTTAGTGATGATAAATTACATGTATTTACACTACTAATCTATCTACATTTGATTGAGTTCTTGGTTCTATACATACATGATTTCTAGTAGAAACAAAGTATGTGGATGGGTCGCTTGTATTTGCTGACAGATTTTCCTTCAATTCTAGAGAGATCACTCACTTAATCAAAGCTGAATTCCTTGATGCTTTTAATTTCCTGTTGATACTTGATAAGCGGGTTTATTATCATTTGATTTGTATATATTATTGATAGTATTAGAATACTCCCTCGATGTAGAGTTGTAAAATGAACTGTGTTGGGCCAAGTACCACACGACTTGCGTGTGGTCCACACAAAGTGCGGGTCGTGTCGTGTTGGTCTGAGGATCGTCTCGGGCCATGCCCCCCTACCTTGGATATTTTGGGGGGTTGGCCCGGCATGACCCATGGCCTGAGCCCACGCAGGCCCGTTTCGTGCCACGGGCCGAGCCTTAGAACAGGCTGGACCATTGATTGGACCAAAGCTATTTATTTAAAAAAACTGAAAAAAGCTTAAAATTTTTATTCTATATGAATTTTGATGTATACAATTGTTTATATATAAAATAATTAAATAAAATAGTATAATAAAATTGAAAATAATTGTTTATTTTACTTATATTATATAAATATATATGGGCCATAGCACAGGAGCCCAACCCACGGACCTGAAACCCTAAGCGCGGTATGACCCGATTTACACCTCTACCTCGATGTTAATACATGTATTTGTCCTATATATTTAAATCTTTTATTTTGGTATTACTTAATAGATTAACATGCTTTTTTAGTGTTACCTTGTTAAGATGGTAAGGCCGGTGCTACTCAAGGATGGCGAATTGGATGGAGGGAAGATTATTCTCTTCATGTGTATTTTTGGTATATATGTATTAATTCGCACAAGTGGCGGAAACCCACAGTGAACTAGAAGCAAGATTAATTCTTCCATTTATGCCACGTTCGTTTTTTGGTAAGTTACTTACCGGGGTAAATGCATTTACTTGGGTAAGTTTTTCCTGGGAAACACTTACCCAAATAAGTGCATTTACCCATGCTCTTTTATTTCCTTGGTAAATAAGGCAATGACCATTTTAGTCATAAAAATTCATTATCAAAAGGAGCATTTTTGTCCCATTTAAGTTTTGTTAACTTTCCCCCTAGGTGGGAAAGTTATTTACCCACCTAGGAGATGGGTATTACTTAACCGGGTAAATAATATCCAGAAAAATAAACTTTCTCAAATCCTTACAGAAATCTACAGAAAGAACATACGTTTCTTGGTCAATGGGAACCAAAATCCCATTGACAAACTTTCCTCCCTCTCAAAATCCAAAAAAGAATGCCCCCTTAAGGGTATTGCTTCACATTAGGGTTATGAGAAGAGATAGTAATTCATTCTTCAAATGAAAGTAAGGGTTGTATTCCGATGAATAATACAGTGAAGTTTCACAAGGTTTCATCTATGGATATAGGCACATGCATATAATTGCTGAACCACTTCAAAGTTTGCCTTCTGATATGTGTTGCTTTCTTTTGTTTTTTCTTGTTTCTGCAATGAAGTCCGTATAGAAGCATTCCAGTTCCCTGAGCCATGCCTGAACAATCAAAATCCAATGGTTTGTAAGCTTTTTATTGTTTTGAGCTTTTCTTATAGGAATTCATCTAGCAAATTAAACTGAAATTTTATTGAATTAATGACCCAAATGGTCCGGCAGTTTGATCGATCGAAGATAGGAATTAATATTAAATTCTGGATATATATCGGTTTTGTTGCTGTTTGACTTTAATCTAGAAATACTTCTGGTGCGTTTTATAAGACGGGTTCATACTTCATATGTCAGAAAATTGTTTCTAAATATGAGTTAGGCTCAGTTTGGGGAGAGTATAAATACAGATATATATAATACTGCAAATACAGGATTAAAAATATAAAATATCAGGTTTGTACAGTACATATTTGTATTATATATATAGGCATATTTTTAAGAATATTCTAAAAAAAAAAGAACAAAGAGAGACATTTGAAGGCTCAATTGAGACATAGACCATCAAATTCTTTCTCTCCTTCCAGGTGCCAATGCATGGTTTGTTTGATCTTCATTTATTCATAATCATATTATTCTTCTCACCAAGATGCCCCTTGCTTAATTTTCTTTTTCCTAGCCAAAAATTGTAGATATTGTTTCTAGTAATCCCTCAGTCCCTGTCTTCCTCATCGTAATCTATTATTATTATTTACAAAAGCAATATGGATTGAGTTCAAATTTCGGTTTATTTTCATTTTGTTTTGTTTATATAAGAGTAAAATGGTAAGCGAGTGTGTGGATTCCACTTTATATACATGAGAGAAAATGAAAATACGCAGGAGGTAGATTGTCTGCTTGAGTGGATCAGAGGAGTACAATGGAAAGAAAATATGGGGTCCCCATCTTTATATAAAAGGAAATGAAGGGAATAAGAAGATGATGTAAGTTTTACATCAATTTTTTGGGATGCAAAGTTTACACTTCTAAACGTTCAAAATATCTATAAGTATTGGGCTGTATCAACCAATATATAGTGTATCGGTGGCTTTTCGATATGCTTCTATGAAGGGTGTTTCGGGGTCTCGACCAGTTTAGAGGGTGAATGGACTTAAACCGGCCCCTCTGAACCATATTTTTAAAAAAACTTAAAAAAAAAAACTATCGATATTGCCCAATACTCCATTACTGGTATATCAAACTTATCAATATTTTGAACCTTATTTCTAATAAATTCGAATGAGACAAAATGTACAAGTTTTATAGTTACATATAAGAGTGCGGACCCTAACTACATGCAAATCCAAGCAGAAATCTAATTTTGCTTCGGGTTTAGATTTATACTAGAAACCAAGGGAGCCTCATAAACAACAATAATGATCGACCAGTTCAATATATACAAAATAATAATTAATGAATGCTACAGTGCCTGATACTGATTTAATAAGTAGGGGGTGTCAATTGGACTGGATATGGACCAATCCGATCCAGTCCAATGTCAGTCCATATTAATAGACCAGGTCAATCTGTTCAAATTCGTTTTGATTTGGATTAATTTTAACTCAAACCCAGTCCATTGACACTTATTTTCTTATCTTATACCAATGGATCAGATATTGATTTAATCCAACTTAATCTAATATAAATTTATTACAAATGGATTAAATTGATCCAATCCAATATATCTTATTGGTCCATCCAATCCATCCAAGTTGATTTTGGACTGGACGGGTCCAATTCAAAACCATTCCATTGACACTCATAATAAGGAATTCACTGACCCAACTCCATTGTCGATATTATGCAGCAATTGATCATTAGGATACCACCATGGCTTGTACTACAGCCATCAGTCAACCCAATAATCCACCAGCTTCACTAATCTTATATCAGGTTTTCTCTAATTAGGTTCTCAAAGTTGAACCGTTTATTTCTACTTTTTTTTTTAATTCAAAATATATTTGATCAATTAAAAAAGAATTTAATTTAGTGCATTCCACTGTGGCAGCAAAAAACGTGGTTGATTGAATATGATGTTTACTTTAGAACCAATAAAAACTAAGCAGATTTTAACATTATTAGTTGATTTTATGATTCAATGAATACCCAATATTACTGAATGCACCTAGTTGAACTCTTTAATGTTTTAACAAATATTAATAAATTGTAGAGAAGAAAAAGAATCCATAAAATTAACTTCATCCATCCTAATTTAGCTATTTCGAAAATCAACACGAGGCCAAAAAGAACATTAGTTTATTTCTCTTTCGGACCGTAGTGACATCCTTATAAACCAAAACCTGGATCGAGAAAACGAGAACACAAGAGGAAAGCAGACAAAATAAGAAGGGAGGGCGTCCAGCAAAGAATTAATAATAAGACAACCAAACAGAAGGAAGCTTCCCAGCAGACTCTTGAGTCGCAAGACAAAGCACAAGCCCGTCCACACTCCATTGGACCACCATGCATATATTGATAATGGAAGAGCTACAAACGTATATAGCATTGAAGAATGGAGACTAACTGAGACAATGAATATTGATCCGTCAACAACACAATATCCTGCAGAGAATGTCTTCAGTGGAGACTTATAACATGGCCACAAAACCAAGTTGGTGCAGTTACAAATACAGTATTTGGAAATGAGCCGAAACAAAGCGATCGAGGAGATCCCTCAATCAAATTCACATGGTTTTTTCAATGCGGACAACTCTCTGGGACTGTTCCCCGAAATGGGTTTGAGATATATACGATCGCTAAGAGATGCATCACAATATTCTACCATTGAATTTAATTTGGAAGTTCCAATAGATGGCGTATGAAAAACAGAACCGTGGATTGGATCTCATCTTTGGTAACATGGGGCCACTGCATCTTGTTTCATCAATACACAATGTGAAAGGTTTTTCTCTCCAACTTTTTAACGTGATTTGCGGCTCTTCTCTTTTCTAGATTGATTTTAGTTGCGTTGACACTTACGCTTCTTTCTTCTTTCTAGATTCAAATTTGACCAAACCGACAGCATAAGTTGTGGGCCGTTATTCGTGGAGGTGGAGCCAACTCCCATTATATATCTTTCTCCAAAGTGTGTCTTTTTTCAATTTCCCCACCGAGAGCGAGAGAGAGAGCGCTTCCATCAATTTGAAAATGGAAGAAAAGTAGGAAGAAGGAGATGCGCCATGATTAGCAATTTTCTATACTTAAACCATTGTCTCGAGAACCCTTAAATATTCTTTCCTACTTCCCAAGCTGTCTCATAGACTACGATGCACTCTACATATTAAAAAACAAAATCTTCTCAAACTTAGGTTTTAAGCAGAGTTAATTTCCAATCCCTTCCTTGGTCCCATTTAATTACCTCTCTCTCTCTCTCTCTCTCTCTAACTTTCAGCTGTCATGCACACCCTCCTTAGAAAAGCTAAAGAAAAACCCTAATAATAAATTTCAACATCTTCTGTAAAAGAACCTCACTTCCTTTCCTATTGATCAAATTGGATGCTTCCATGACGTGTTGCATTGAAAGTTTGATAAGCTAGCTCTAGACCAAGTTATTAATTGTTTTAGTTTATCCATGGTCACTCGTTGTAAACTTGTAATGTACTGGTGTCTCTGGCTATATATTATGTGAAAGAGAAAAGGATGGGAATATTATTGGAAGACTTGGTTAATGGGCCTTGACCATTATCATTGTAAAGATATTATTAGTTCATGTCAAGGAATTGGGTCGGGTAGTTCAGGAAAGCCCAACCCAAACCTAGGGGTCCATTTTGGAAATGGGGTCCGGTTGGGTCTGCTGTGGGCCCATCCTAGTTGGATTTGGGGGGGAAAAAAAAAGGCGAAACCCACCAAAATTTAAAATTAGAACTAAACCCATTTGCAATTTGGAATTAGGCAGCTTAGTCATTGAAAAAACAAATGATGGGTTTGTCGGACGGTCCAAGATTTAACGCCCCTGAATTATTTATAATCCCTTGCTCTTGTAAGGTGGACAGAGCGAAGGGTGAATTAATAGGAACTTACCTTAACTTCGAATCGATAATATAAATAAATAATCAAAGCATGTCTTAACTGTGAATTGGTAAGCACATGACTGCATCAGATTAATTTGATTACACTCCATTGAAGTTGCAAGGACAAGTGACATGGGGAATAAATAGAACTTGCTGAATTAAATAAGAAGAAACCATGTGAGGTCATAAAGAAGAGAAAAATAGTTGGGAATAAGAACGGCTCAAACAAACAAAGAGATTGGTAGTCGAGGAGATTGGACAGTCTTAGAATCTATTCATGGTGAAGAGTACAAATATGAATATATCCAAAGACTACAAGAATAGTGTTTTTTTGTCGAAGGTCTCTGCCGCCGGCACGAGTCTTTCTGGCGGTCGGGCGGTGATCATATCATATGTCCGACAGTCCGAAACATGCAAATTGAAATCCATCAAAAGGGGTAGTTCAAGCCCTGAAGCCCAAGCCTAGCCTACAATTTAAGAAGACAATCCAAAGTCCAAACCTAGGTTAACCAGGGATAGGAATGGGGTGGGTTTTGATCAACCTTGACTCCTGAATCTTGATACGTGGTAGGGGGCTCTGGGGACGTAGGTACTAGGTAGAGTTGTGATTTGACTCTGTATGGAATATTGGGGCCTACAGACTTTTGATTTGACTCTGTATGGTTTGGTCCAATATGAATTCATTTACAAATGGATCAGGTCCAATCCAATCCGATGAATATATACTTTGGACCATTTTGGGCCGGGTGAGTTCAATGTTTGGACCATTCAATTATTCAAATTGGTTTTAATTTAGATTTATTCCAATACAAACCTGGTCCATTGACACCTATATTCTTATCTTCTATTAATAAACCGGGTATTGGTGCAATCTAACTCAATTCAATATAAATCTATTACAGATGGACCTGGTCCAGTCCATTTGTCATATTGATTTATTCATTCCATCCAAATTGGTTTTGATTTGGATGTGTCCAACTCAAAACCGGTCCATTGATACCCTATCCCTAATCAATGGTCATATGAATTTCAAAAAGATAAAAATAACCTCATCCCTAAACCCTAATCTAAAATTGGTGAATTGGTGCAATCTAGATTGCTTTTTTTTTCACTAGATGGAATGCTCAAAGCACTATGTACTACCCTAGATAGCTAGAGTGTTCAAAGCACTCTTTTCTTTAATGAGAGAATGACGGTTCAGCCCAGGTCACAATTTTTAGGCTCAAAGTACAGTTGAGATAGATGCCAATTTAGAATTGATGTCAATTCACCGGGGGCATTGATGCATAGAATAGAGGTATTTGACATTTTGAATGTTTATAGGTCTACAGTAAAATTCATAAGTCTGCAATGGATCTGTCTATAGTTTTCCGTTTTTTAACTGTAACTGATCCGTCTTTCAACATAGCCTGAAGCTCATCAAATTTCGAGTTTACATGGGCCATGCCCAACACCATTCTTTTGTCCATTATCAACTACACCCATACTTGAAATGGGCCTAGAACAAAATTAGCTCCACTGAGTACAGCATTATTCTATAAATGGATTGACCCAAGGGAAATGATTTCCTGAGCCCAGGTTAGGGAGTCTGACATCATCAAGCAGATCTTGTATTAATCATCATTTTCTCAGTTTTTACATGTGGACCAACATATGTCTATCTTTTATCATATTGCACTCAGTAAATCATGCCCTTATACCTTAAATAATGAGTATTTCCTCCCCAGTCCAATATATGTATATTTTCCTCTTAACCGGTACTGGAAATCTATTTCCACGGTTTTACGGTATCTTGAGATGTTGAGTGTGTGTGAAACAGAAACATTCTTAGGCCACGTTTGGTTTACAGGAAGAGGGGTCTGGAATGGGAATTGGAATGAGTTATTCTAATTCTAACTGTTTAGTTGAGTGGAATCAGAATCTTATTTTCATTCCTGCTGGAATGATATTCTTCCATTTGAGGAAATAGCTATTCTTTGCTTTTCCCTTGGAAATAAAATCATATTTCTGTTAATTGATTTAATTTCCATTTCCATTCCTATCTGAACCAAACAAATTATGGGAATAGACCATTCCAATTCCAATTCCGAAAGATTTCGATTCCGGTTCCAACTACGAACCAAATGGACATCATTGATTTTAAAGAAAGAAGACGTAAGAAAATAATTTTCTCAATATGGAACTTCCATGGCCACCTCTGTAATCAAAATTAGAAGGCGCCTCACTGCCTCAACCAGTCTCCTTATTTGTTTTCCTACTAATTTACTCAACATTGGGGAAGCTTGTGACCAGACATTTGAATGAGTGGATTTAGAGCCCATTTGGTTTGCAGGAATAAGGGTCTGGAATCAGAATCGAAATGGGTCATTCTGATTCCAACTGCTTGGTTGTGAATCGGAATTCCATTTTCATTCTTGGTGGATTCCCCATTTAAGGGAATGGTCATTCCCTCCCCCTCCCTTGGGAATGAACTTACATTCCAGCTGATTTCAATTCCCAACCCGACAAAGAAAACGGGTTTTCTCGACCCGCTTTTGAATAACCACTCGGACCTTTTACGCCCCAACTGTGTAATACACAGGTTGCTTAATATGTTAGCAACCCATGTAATACACGGGTTACTCAATATGTTAGTAACCCGTGCAATACACGGTTGCTAAATATATTAGCAACCCGTGTACTACACAGGTTGATTTTTACTCATTTTAATAATAATAATAATAATAATAATGATAATTATAATAACAACAATAATAATAGTAATAATAATTGAATATTATATAAATAATATATTATACTATAATACTAATAATAATTCAAAATTATTTTTTTGCAATTAATAGCGAAAATTATTTGGAAAACTAGGAAATATTAGAACAAATTAATTTTCAAAATTTAGTATACTTTTCAAAATTTATTATTTATTAGTGTACTTTTGGAAATAATTACATTTCTGATTTTTTATAGAAAATTACATTTTGGTAGATAAAATATAAATCGTTGTACTTTTCAAAAAGTTGGAAAATTTAGTAAAATTTATTAGATTTGTACAATTCTGAAAAATTATTGAAATTTTGTGTAGTTTACATTGTAAATTACTGAAAAATATTTTTTGCAATTAATAATCAAATTATTTATTTCAACCAATAATTAAAATAATTATTTCTATTACTAAGATAAATTAGTATAAGTTTAGAAAAGGAAATGATTGATTAATTTATAATGGAAAATAATAGATAAATTAGTGTAATAATTTTATTTAAGAATAACTTAAAAAATTAAATAAGTTTTCTAAAATTTTCATAAAAATACATTTTGGAAAATAAAAAAATCAATTAGTCTACATTTTGGAAAATTAAATAAATTTTAAGAATAACTTAATAAAAATTTTATTTAAGAATAAATTAAAATATTAAATAAATTTTCTAAAATTTTCATAAAAATACATTTTGGAAAATAAAAGATAAGTTAGTCTACGTTTTGTAATAAATAATTATTGAAAATAACATTTTGTATTTTCAATAATTTTCATTGTAAATTATTGGATATTGGGTTATTCATGTGGCTGACACTTAGTATACCCTTTGGATATTGGGTTATCCATGTGGATGACAATTACAATATTGGATATTGGGTTTCCAATTTAATAATATTTTTAATAATTATAGTATTTTAATAATTAACAGCATTAATAATGTATTTTTAAAATACATTATTAATTATAGTATTTTTCAAAAATAATGTATTTATTAATTTATTAACAGTATTTATTAATAATTGTAGTATTTATTTAATTAATAGCATTTATTAAAATATAATATTATTCAAAACAATATTTTTAATCATTAGATAATTTTAACAAATATCGTATTTTCAATAAATATAGTATTTTAGTAAATACCATATTTTTAATAATTACTGTATTTTTAATAAATACATCATTTATAGTAATTACTGTATTATTAATTAATTAACGGTATTTATTAAAATATTGTATTTATTAATAAAACATAGTGAAAACTAGAGTATTGTTCCAAAAGTACCCCTAGCATTGTTGTATAGAAAACAAAGTTGACCAAATAGAGAAAAAATAGAGTGTGCACTAGTGTTTTATTAGGGGCAAAAAATGGTATTTTTATTTTTAGTTTATTTTGATTACATCAATAAAGTCTTTTTTTTGTTACATTAGTTACACTAATATATTAGTGAAGTCTATTGCTTTTGCTACATTATTTTATCACTTTTTCTTAACAAATATATTTTCATAGATTTACTTAAACCTACCCTATAGTTTGCATTTTACTAAAACACACCTTATAGTTTGCACCTATTTACTTAATGAAACTTTTATTAATAACTATTATTAATATATACAATATTTTGAATAATTACAGTATTATTAATTAATCGGTAGTACTTTATTAAAATATTGTATTATTCAAAACAATATTTTTAATAATTAGAGAATTTTAACAAATACCGTATTTTCAATAAATATAGTATTTTAGTAAATACTATATTTTTAATAATTACTGTGTTTTTAATAAATACATCATTTTTAGTAATTATTATATTATTAATTAAATAACAGTATTTATTAAAATACTTTATTTATTAAAATATTGTATTTATTAATAAAGCATAGTGAAAACTAGAGTATTATTCCAAAAGTACCCCTAACATTGTTGTATAGAAAGCAAAGTTGACCAAATAGAGAAAAATAGAGTGTGCATTAGTGTTTTATTAGGGGCAAAAGTGGTATTTTTATTTTTAGTTTATTTTGATTACATCGATAAAGTCTATTGTTTTGTTACATTAGTTACACTAATATATTAGTGAAGTTTATTGCTTTTGCTACATTATTTTATTTTACTTTTTCTTAACAAATATAGTTTTATAGATTTACTTAAACCTACCCTATAGTTTGCACTTTACTAAAACACACCTTATAGTTTGCAACCTATTTACTTAATGAAACTTTTATTAATAACTATTTGATTTGTCATTTGAAAATAGTATCATGATCACCTAAGCTAAGTGGAAAATGTCCAAGAGCATGGACCCATGGTTGTTTATTCCAGAAGTACCCTTAAACTAAGTGGAAAATGTTCAAGGGTTATGGATCCATGATTATTTATTTCAAAAGTACCCTTAACACTTTTTTTGTATAAAAAAAGCAAAATTGACCAAATAGTGAAAAAGAGAGTGGGCATTAGTGTTTTATTAGGGGTAAAAATTGTATTTTTATTTTTAGTTTGTTTTGATTACATTAATAAAGTCTATTATTTTGCTACATTGTTTTATTTCACTTTTTCCTAGCAAATCCCGTGCATTGCACGGGTCCCCGCTAGTTCTCCTTAAATTGAGAAAAGATTTCCTGTGACTGGTGTTTGCATTCAACCCCCAATGAAATGTGAACATGTAAGTGTTTTAAAGCAAAAAAACTGTTGATGTGATGTTTTGTCTTTTCTCGCATTTTATTGGAAATTGGATTTACTTCTTATAGAGTGGGTCTCACACTAATCTTACAGCATGTTTCAGCCATGCATATGGAACCAAGGTTCAAAATTTCGATATGATATGCCCATTGTATCTTTAGGGTCCCAATAGTGTTTAGGGACCCTTCTTTTTTTAATAAAAAATATGTATGAAAAATTTATCGATATGCCTCTATTTTTTTAAATAAAACAGGTCCTAATACACCTGTTTAGTATACACGCCTCTATTGATACATAGGAACAAATCGATACTTTGAACCTTGTCTGAAACATCTTCCATGAATAAAAATTCACAAACACAGAGATGTTCCAGATGCACTACCAAAACATGCTATGAGGCGCGCTCTATCGCGCTCTATGAGGAACAGATCCAAACTCATTTTATTGAGGATCTCCAAAACATGCTATGAGGCGCACTCTATCACGCTCTATGAGGAGCAGATCCAAACTCATTTTATTGAGGGTCTCCAGATTGTGACTATCGTGACATAAAATGTGATCTCCCTTAAACTTGTTCATTCTCAAAACAAATTCATACTCATAAATAAGAACTCCAATGGGTGAGGGGGAATTCTTTTATGTATAAGACTTGGCACTTTCATTATCATGAGATCATTTATTACAAAAAAAAAATATATTACTGGATAGTAATGATGGGTTGGGGGGGGTGGAGGTTTATGTACAAGACTTGGCACTTTCATCATCATCATTTATTATATAAAAAAAAAATATTAGTGGATATTAATGATGGGCTTGAGCTTTATACAGTTGATATTGATATAGGAAACTTTAGTCGATATACAACATATGTGTCAGATCAGTATTTATCTTGTTGAGCTGTGTAGGTTGTATTTGCTTATCCATCGATTTGTTTCCCAGAAAAAAGGTGAATGAGAATTTTTCATTATATTTTCAGCCCTTTAGGCTGTTTTTGTTTTTTGTTTTTTGTTTTTTGTTTTTTTTCCCGTTGGTGAAAGGCTCATGGTGAGGTTTTTTAGGTCTCGTCCACTGCCTATAACAACCCGTGTTTTAAATTCATCTATCACATGGTTGTGTTTGGTTTGAGGGAACATTTTAGTGGGATGGGATGGGATGGGATGAGAAAGGAAAAACAGAAAAAATTTCCCTTGTTTGCTTATAAAAGAAAAAATAGTGGGAAAATCAACCCTAATAACAATTATTACTTTATTAACTAATTAGGTATTTAGTAATATTTTTCATTATTAATTAATTTTATCATTAATTAAGAAAGATATATATTTTTTATTTTTAGATAATTAATTAATTATTAATTAGTTAATATTTATTATGAATTAATAAATAATTTCTATTTTGTATTAATAATTGTTTTTATTTAATTAATGCGATTATTATTTATTTATTATGTAAGCTAGTACTAAAATGACTATTTAATTATTCATCAATTACTTAATTAATTAATTATTAACTATTTTTTTGTTAATTATTGAATAATTATTAATTAATTAACATTTTAATTCGTACTAATTAATTAGGTAATTAGTAATATTTTTATTATTTTATATTTTATTATTCATTAATTATTAATGAATAATACTTTATTCATTCATTTTACAATTAATTAGTTAACTAATTAATCATTAATTAGTGATTTTTTTTTGCAAACTTACAAGTAAAAAATGACAACCTCAAGCTTAGTTTGTTTATAGTGTGAATTTCATTAGCACTGGAATAAATGCATGGGATGAGGGGAGTCAAAATGAGTTGAGTTCAAATTCTAGTTTACTTTTGCTTCCAGACTTTGTTAATTTGCTTGTTTGAAATAAAATGGGAAGTCGAATAATGTGGCCTCTACTTTAAATGAAAGGGAATGGAAATAGAAGATTGGTTATTTGGGAGTAATGTAAGGTAGGAAGCAAAAAGAGGTGATCCTCGCTCTATATGGGAGAAAATCAAATTAGGGTGCAAATTTTGCATCAGTTTTTTTAGATGCAAAATTTATACAATTAGTGCAAAATGAGACAAAAAGTACAAATTTTGTGTCAGTTAAAAGTTTAAATCATAGTTAATGACAAGTGATTGTCGAATAGAATTGAGGGCAAAAATTTATCTAGGTCAATATAAGAATAGCGTCATAACAAATTTAAGGTGCAGTTAATTTTTTAAAGGGTGGGTATTTATTCATGATTTAAAGTGTTAAAGAATAAAAACCTATTAAGGGACCTCATCTAGCATCTTAAAATTTTAGGTTGAACATTTATTTGAGATGGTATGAGAGCTTGTTTAACCATGTGGTATAGTGTTTGATCCTTGTTCCCCCATTATAATTAATTATATTTAAGCATAAAGTGTGAATGGACTTGTAATTGTCCACACTTCAAGCCCATAGACTTTCATGCGAGTGAGTGCATTAGAGAATGAAAACCTATCTAGGACCTCGCCTAACAATTTAAGCTTTTAGGTTAAATAGTTCTTTGAGATTGGGAAAAAAATTATTTTGATTTTAAATTGATAATCTCATTAACATAGAAGGATACAATAGAAAATTATCCAAAGTTGGGTTAGCTTATATACAAACATTAGAAGTAGAAAAAATTCCTCTCACATTTTGAAATACATAACAGGCTAGAAGGTTATCCACATACTTGCATTGAATTTCTTGCAGGTCATAAAACCTAAATTCAAATACCACGTTTCATTCATAATTAATACAGATACTTATCCACATACTCTTACTCTAGTACATATAAAACATGCATAAATATGAATAGATTGGAATAATACCACATTAGGCTATCTGATCCTGTTCAAACTCAACCCTGAGCAGTTCAATCCAGGCCCAATTTTTTTTGGTAACTTCCCCTTGACCCTTTTTTTCCCAAAGTGTTTGCTGCGAGATCCATTCCATGTCAATGCTGGAATAAATTAGCTAATACTAGGGGTGTCCATGAAAAACCAAAAAAATGAAAAACCAAACTGAACTAAGAAAATCGAATGGGAAAATGTGGTTAATCAAACCGATCAGTTTGGTTTTCGGTTTGGTTTTTTTGAAAAACTGAAGGACCAGTTCAGTTTTCAGTTACCTTAGAAAAAACCGATGGTTAACCAAACCGACCAATATATATATTTATATGTATATTTTAAATATATGTCACATATTTTCTATATATTATATATAAATATATATGAATTATATATAAATATATATATATATTATATTTATAATAATCTATTTATAAATATATTATATATCATTTATTATTTATAATATAATATTATACATATATTTATATAATATAAAAAACCAAAAAACTAAAGAACCGAATCGGTCAAAAACCAAAACCAGTAGACCAATTAACCGGTTCAATTTCGATTTTAAAAAAATTGAAAAACCAATAAAACCGATTCAATTTACAAAAAATGTCCATAATTCGATTAACCAAACCATGAAATACACCAACGAATCAGCACTCATTGTTTAATCAATCAATCAATCCAGGCCCATTTGGAAGTGTAAATACAAAAATGTTCAGTATAAAACCATATATACAACATTAATTTTTTCTATTTTTGCGGTACTCTTCACAAACTGACTCGTTTGAGAAAGGCAACTAATAACTGACTAACATGTAGCAATTATAATCCATTGAGATTTGAGCCCCCATTTTGGGCAACGCAAACCGTTGACGAGATATTCATCGTAAATTAAATTTAGACACAGTCCTGAGTCTACATTCGTGGTGAGACCGGATCTGCTCCTCACACCTGGCGCCTCACATGCACATGCACATCCTACCCTTTGTGGTTGAGACGAGGTCCCTGCCGGTCTCTGACTCCTACCTCTAGTGGGCCTAATAGACGGCGCACCGAGCCCGCGTCGAGCCTCTGCGACATTTTATCAAAGATCCAGCGAGCAGCATCCTACGAAACCATGAAATTCTTGTGTCCTAAATGGAGAGCGACTGCATGAACAAGCTTGCCACTCTCTTTCTCTTATCATGGGTCTCCCACAGACATGAAGAGGTATGCTTTCTCCTCCTTGCATCTTCGGTTTCAGGTCCCTTACTCTTCTCACTTGGGTTATTCTCAAAATGCCGTTTCATTCTTCTTCTTCTTCGGGAGCTTGAGCCGCAACTTTTCTTCCGTTGTCTACTCCGGTACCAGGCCTTTCCCCGATTATTCCCCGAAAAAACCCACTATTAGAGATTCCGAGTTTGTCCTTCACCTTTCAACCGCCATTAAGCAACGCCGCTCCGAGCCCCTCCACCGAATATTAAGATCATTTGAATCCAAATTCAGGTCTGATCACATCATCTGGGTACTCATGAAAATCAAGAACGATTGCAAATTGGTTATTGATTTCTTCGACTGGGCATGCTTGCGTAAAGATCCGTCGCTGGAAGTCCGTTGCATCGTTGTTCAGATTGCTGTGTCTTCCAAAAAGCCAAAGATGGCACGTGGACTTATCAGTGACTTCTGGACGAAGCCAAATCTTGATGTCGGTCTCTCATTTAGTCATTTTGTTGAACGGTTGATTTACACCTATAAAGACTGGGGTTGCAATCCCCTCGTCTTTGACATTTTCTTTCAAGTCCTTGTAGAGATTGGCATGTTTGATGAGGCAAGGAAACTGTTTGACAAAATGTTGAACTATGGGGTGGTTATCTCTGTTGGTTCCTGTAATTTTCTACTCTCTCGTTTGTCAAACATCTCTAATGGGGCTGACATAGCATTGAAGATTTTTAATGAATATCCTGAGGTTGGTGTTTGCTGGAATACTGCATCATACAATATTATAATTCACACTCTCTGTAGGTTAGGGAAAGTAAAGGAAGCTCACTCCTTTCTCCTTCAAATGGAATCAAAGGGGTGCTTGCCAGATGCTATAGGCTACAGTACTGTTGTTGATGGCTATTGTCATGTTGGGGAGCTTCAAAGTGCATTGGAGCTCATAAGAGACATGGGCACAAAAGGTTTGAAGCCGAACCCATTTACCTACAATAGCATAATCATTTATTTGTGTAGAAACAATAAAGTAGTGGAAGCAGAGAGAGTATTGAGGGAGATGATTAATCATGGTATAGTTCCAGATAATGTCGTCTACACAACACTTATTGATGGGTTCTGCAAATCTGGGAATTTGCCTGCTGCAAATAGACTTTCCAATGAAATGCGGAGCCAGAAACTTATTCCTGACACTATAACATATACTGCTCTGATTTGTGGGCTTTGTCGAAGTGGAAAGGTGATTGAAGCTGAAAAGTTTTTCCATGAGATGCTCAGTAAGGGATTGAATCCAGATGAAGTTACTTATACCACGCTTATTGATGGTTATTGCAAGGCAGGTCAGATGAAAGAGGCTTTTACTCTTCACAATCAAATGGTTCAGATGGGACTGACCCCGAATATTGTAACTTACACAACACTGGCTGATGGCCTCTGTAAACGCGGGGAGGTGGAAACTGCAAATGAACTTCTCCATGAGATGTGCGGAAAGGGCCTGAAGCTGAATATTTATACATATAATTCACTAGTTAATGGTCTTTGCAAGGCTGGAAATATCATGCAGGCAGTTAAGCTCATGGAAGACATGGAGATGGCAGGGCTTCATCCAGATACCATTACTTATACCACTCTAATGGATGCTTATTGCAAGTTAGGACAGATGGTACGAGCTCATGAGCTTCTCCGTGAGATGCTGGATAAAGGGCTTCAACCAACAGTTGTGACATTTAATGTGCTTATGAATGGATTTTGTATGTCGGGGATGCTAGAAGATGGTAAGAGGTTACTAAACTGGATGCTTGATAAGGGTATAAAGCCAAATGCAACCACATATAATTCTCTTATGAAGCAGTACTCTGTTGGAAATAATATGAAGGCAACCACTGAAATTTATAGAGGGATGTGTGCTCAAGAGATCATGCCTGACAGTGACACCTATAACATATTAATAAAGGGGCATTGTAGAGCCAGGAACATGAAAGAGGCATGCTACTTCCACACTGAAATGGTTGAGAAAGGGTTTAGCCTCAGAGCTAGTTCTTACAATGCACTCATCAAGGGGCTCTATAAAAAGAGGAAATTTACTGAGGCAAAGACACTGTTTGAAGAGATGAGGAAAGAAGGTCTTGTTCCAGATAGAGAAATATACAACATTTTTGTGGACCTAAACTATGGAGAAGGGAACATGGAGATGACTCTTGAGCTTTGTGATGAAGCAATTGAGAGATGTCTTCTTGGCAAGACACATAATGAACAGAAATAACTTGATTTGGTGCTTCAGTGGAACCCAAAGCTTTCTCACCTAGCATCCCCATTGAATGCTCTGGGGCACCAATACCTTTGGCATTCTCATATTGGTGATGTATAACCATGGTGAGTTTTTTCTTTTTATTACTTTCTATATGATCTGCTATTTTATCTCTTTAAAGAGTTTATATTGTCCCACAGATCATTGATCATTAGCTAATAATTGTTTGAATGTGTTGTTACTTTCTATTGTGTCCATCTTGATGCTTGATATTTTAACAGAATGCCCTTGAAAACATTGAGATGTTTGGTGGTTCTTTGACAACTAACAAGATATTGTTATGTTCAAACACCTTACTGCATGCCATAAATAGTTTATTCTCTATTTACAAACCAGGCAAACAATTATGTTCATATACACCTTGGAGATGGTAATGTGGGGGCTTGATAGAGGAAAGGTCTAGGAGGTCCTGTATGAAGGTCCAAAATTAAAATATTTGGGGTTTATCTAGCAAAAGCAAATTAGATATGATCTCGGGGTTAATAGTTTTTCCTTGATGTAGGTAAGGGATTTTGTTACCAAAATAAAGGTAAGGAATTATGCTAACGAATACAGGTAAGGGTGATAAACTGAGGGATTTGGGCTAGAATTGGGTGATGTGGAACAAGAATGAGATGATAATCAAAGTTGGGCCCTGACTAAAAATCAGAGAGAAATCAATCTCAGGTCCATTACCCAACTTGCATCTTAAATATGAAAGTTCCAAATTTACCATTTTACTTGATTTTGGTGTCATTAGATAGGTTATTAGTTACCCATTCAACAAGACCAAAATGTGATTAGGACATAACTTGAATCATTGAGTGAGTTATTACCAATTTACAGACAATTGATGAGTTTGCAACAGGATTTCTAATTTTTATGTTTTCATGTTTTGAATTAGTTTTTAAGTAATTATAGAATTTATTTTGTTTGCAATTTGTTCTAAAAGTTAATTATTAGAAATTCATGCCAAACTTGTAATGGCTCGAAAAGCCAATGTTTAGGAGTTTTAGTTAGTTTGAAATTCCAACTTTAGGTATGGATTGGAGAGTGAATACAAGTCTTTAGGTTAGGGGATGAAGTCTATATATGGTTCATGATATTGTTGCAAGGGAGAATGACAAGATTGAGAATAAAATTATGCCTTTTTGTTTCTTCTGGGTGTGATGCTCAAAGGTTATTGGGAAATTATTGATATCGCTATTTAAATTACAAAATAAAGAATTATTGATATGGGTACTTTTAGATTATCTCTTACAATTAGGGAATATGGGACACAAATTTTTTTCCTATTGGAACTTGTGCCTCTTAGGCCTTCTTTGTATTCAACATCTTCCAGCTACTTACAAAATGGCTTTTAAACATCCAGTGTTCTTTCTCTCAATTATTGTTAGCTATTGAGCTGAGATCCATCAAATATGAAGTGTTTTTTTCTTTATATTTCCTTTATTACTATACAAAGCTATAGCACAATTCTTTTTTCTTTTCTTTTTATTTTTCATATTGATTTGATTGAGTATTTATCCATTTGGTTCTCTATTAATGAAACTTATCTTATTACTTATCAAAAAAGTATTTATCCATTTGGATTCCCATTAACAATGCTTCTAGAAAGGTAGTTTCAATCTTAATAACAGGAAGAAAGAATTTAAAGAAACAAAATTTTCTTTTTTTTTTGTTCTTGGATGATAATATATTGAACACAAAATAGGGTTTGTGCTTGAGTTAGGACTTGGTGGGCATAGCTTTAAGAACAAGGATGTTCAATTCAAAATTTTCCTGCACTATGCTTAGTTGGCATAGTACATTAAAATCATACCTTTGTCACTTTTCCCAAAACTTTTCCTCCTTGGTTTGACTCCATTGAAGGCCTTGTATTAAACTTGAATGTTGGAGTGATTCCATACTTGATTTAGGACGAGATGTTTGACTCCTCTTTTATTTTTTGTTTTTGATTCTCTACATTTCCCCTTATTATATTTTGAGAGACTTGATCATCCTAAGACCATGCTACATAAGTTGGTATTACTGTATTAGAACAGTTGAACCTACATCACTTGGTACCAGAGCAATCAGTTCTACATCATTGGGGCTAGAGCTAAGGCTGGGCGGTGTTTGTTGGCTAGAGAAGAAGGTAGGGGCTGTGGGGCATACCAGGATTACAATAGATATAGATCAAGAACCAGATAGAACAAAGTCTGTGTTTGACAGCTGTGCAAAGTTTTCACGTGCTAGTAACTTAAAATAAATGAATGACTAATTAATAACTTTGGTCTGTACACCCACACAAATATTTCACAGAGAGAACAAATCTTCCATAGAAGGAAAGCTTCTACACTCTACTCCTGTATGGTAATAGGGTTATTGCTAAATTTCTACATTTATGTTGTTTCTAATAAACTTGTGAGAACATCTTCTAGGTAGTGCTTAAAGATCCTTTCTATATGTTCAAAATAATAATTCAAATCAAAACGGATTTAAATAAAATCCATTTCTATTTTGTTGAAGTAATTAACATAGACAAAGTTCTCTTTGGTATCCACCTGCCATCCAACAATAATCTTGGTCTCTGGCTTCTATCAAGTGGGAGAGAGATCGAGTCAGTTGGAGGGACAGAGTATGTTAATGGGGTCAGCAGTTTAAACAAAGATGTAGATTAATGGTTTTGAGTGAAGGACCAGCTATGTTATTCCATTTTCATACCTGAATCATAATTTTCAAGGTGCCGAGGCGAGAATAGGTGATAGGGGGCACCTTATTGCCTAGTCACCTATTCAATGGGATTTGGGATTTTTTTTTGAATAAAAAAACCATGAATCCTAGGGCAAATTCCTAGGTTCCATTAGCAAGCAGCAACCATCTTTTTTTTGATGAATAATAATAAGTTTATTGATTCAGAAGCAACTTTAGAGTGAGTTCATACATCATCCCAACGAGAGGCACGAGCTGCAGCCCCTCCTTGAGTCTTACAAGTAAACTAGGAAAGAAAAACAATAATCACAACTGAGCCCAAAATAATTCTTCCCTATTTACCCCTTGCTTAGCTAACACATCTGACAAAGTATTTGCTGATCTCCCCACCCACTGTACAGTGACCAACATATTCCTTGTCAACCAACTAAATTTCTTCATTTCATTCTTGTATCGCCACATAGCCTCTTCAGAATTTTTTAACCAACCCACCACCACTTTGGAATCCCCCTCGATTATTAGGTGTTGTACCCCCAGCTAGTTTGAAAATTGCACCCCTTGTACAGCAGCTAAGAGTTCTGCCCTGATGGAGTTCCCAATTCCCAAGGGACCTGAGTAGAGCAACAAAATCTCTCCCTTCTCATTTCTCAAAGCACCCCCCACTCCGGATAATCCTGGATTACCCATGCTGCTTCCATCAAAGTTCAACTTTATTGAGCCTTCGGGTGGAGGAGACCAGCTTGTAATTGATTTGTCCTTTAAAGATGAGCACCTTGCTACTGCTGACCAATTTCTCCAAAGGTCATTAAAGGAGAATTGATGGAAGATTTCCAAGGTCTTCAGCCAATGTATTGCCCTGTTTAACACACAGTCTTTCAAATCTTGGCTGTTCCTTTCCTTGTCTTGAAAAATTCTGAGATTCCTTTCTTCCCAAAGAGTCAAAGTCAAAGCAGCACGAGCACATCTCCACATAATTCTCCCTATTTTTGTAGGCCAATAAAAGGTAGAATGGTTGAAGAGCATGTGAACTTCTGCTGGTAGACTCCAACTACCCCCAAACAACGAAAGTAGCCAAGCCCAAAGGTTTGCAGAAAAGGGACAAGATACTAGTAGATGGTAACAATCCTCACCGTGAGCTCTACAGAGGATACACCAATTAGGAGAAATACAGAGAAAAGGTCTTCTCTTTTGTAGGTTGTCTAAAGTGTTTACTTTCCCATGGAATACTTCCCAACAAAAAGCCATAATTTTTGGGGGGACTGGCCTGCACCAAATTTCTTTAGATGGATAGGGTTGGTGAGAAGAAAGTTGAGAGATGGACTTGAAGAAAGAAGCACAAGAGAAGGTTCCAATGGGTCTAGGAGTCCAAACTCTCTTATCTGGCTTGGAGGGATCCAAACAAACCTGGTTAAGACAACCAAGCAAAATAGAAAGAGACTCAATTTCAGCATCCCTAAGTCCTCTACGAAACCCAAAATCCCAAGTAGGATCTAAGGGTGTTCCCAAAGGTGAAACAAATTTTGAGACTACCTCTTTTTTGTACAAAGAAATAGAAAAAAGCAAAGGGAACAAGTCCTTTAACGGTGAGTCTCCTACCCAAATATCCTCCCAAAAAAGAACAGAGTTGCCAGAACAAACTTCATACTTGATAAAATTGAGGAATTGAGGAAGGGTGTTGTGAATAGCCTTCCACGGTGCTGCTAGGTTAGCTTGCCTTGATACACCAGCATCCCATCCGTTCTCTGACCTCCCATGAATGCTTCCCACCACCTCATGCCACAATCTCTCTCTTTCCAAAGGCCATCTCCACAACCATTTCCCTAACAGAGCTTGATTCTTTCTAATTACCCTCCCAATTCCCAAGCCCCCTTCTTCTTTACTTCTGCACACAATTTCCCAATTAACCAAGTGATCCTTTTTTTTCTTGTCCCGGCTCCCATAAGAAGTCTCTCATCAACTTCTCAAGTTTCCTGGCTTCCCTAACTGGTATCCTAAAGACAGACAAATAATAGGTAGGTAAGTTAGCCAAGGTAGCTCTTATTAGGGTAATTCTCCCTCCTAAAGAGATATAGTTCCTCTTCCATGAGGCTAATCTCTTCTCAAACTTTTCTATCACTGGGGTCCAAAATCTACTCTCCCTAGGATTTGCCCCTAAAGGAAGCCCTAAATATGACATAGGCCAAGCAGAGGTGGAACACTCAAGACACTCCGCAATAGCCTCGACCTCCCCTACCTCCAAATTTATACCCGCTATGCAGCTCTTTTCCAGATTTATTCTCAAATTAGAGACACTTTCAAATCCTTTTATTATCTCCTTTAGGTTTGCTACCTTTTCACTAATACCTCATTCACAAAAAATCATTAGGTCATCTGCAAACTGAAGGTGGGTGACGGGGACTTGGTGTCTCCCTATTCCCCAACCCCTAATGGCATCTTCGCTGTCAGCCTTAGTAATGATCCTACTAATCACATCAGCTACTATGGTAAAAAGGAAGGGTGAAAGTGGATCCCCTTGCTTGACACCCCTGCAAGCTGGAAAAAGTCTCTCACCGTACCATTTACCAGAATAGAGTAGTGACGAGTACTGATACACCCAAAGATCCAACTACACCACTTGTCCCCAAGTCCACAGTTTTGCATAACCTCCAATAGAAACTTCCAGTCCACCAAATCATAGGCCTTTTCAAGATCCAATTTACAAATGAATCCTCTCTTACTAGACCTTTTCATTTCCTCCACACACTCATTCGCAATTAAGATCTGATCTGTTATTTGTCGCCCTTGAATGAAAGCCCCCTGGGTTTCACTAATGATGGTAGGGAGGACTGTTTTGATTCTCAATGAGAGCACTTTAGCCAGAATTTTATAGATGCTTGTCACCAGACTAATAGGCTTATAATCTTTTGGGTGGTTGGCATCATTCTTCTTAGGTATCAAGGCCAAAAAGGTGGCATTAATTCCAGGGCTTATAGAGTGATTGTTTGCAAATTCCTTAAAGACTTCAGCTAGATCCTCTTTCAACACCTCCCAACAGTCTTGATAAAAACCCATTGTTAAGCCATCTGGACCCAGAGCCTTGGATCTATCCATTATAAAGACATCTTTCTTAATCTCTTCTTCCTCGAAATCCCTTTCCAGCCACCTTGCCACTCCTTCATCAATTCTTGGCCAATCCACCCTTTCCATGATTGTCCTCTCTCTCAAAGGCCTTCTATAAATCGATTTGAAGTGGTCCACAAATTTTCTGGCTATGTCATCCTGGTTGGTAAACACCTCCTCTCCTATCTCTAGCTTGGTCACAAAATTCTTTCTTCGTCTCCCATTTGCCAAATCATGGAAGAATCTAGTGTTCCCATCGCCTTCCTTAATCCACTTGTGTCTAGATTTTTGTCTCCAACTGATTTCTTCCCTCAATAACACCTCTTCCAAATCCTTTTTTAATTGTCTCCTTAACACTCTGTCCTCCTCGGTCAGCCCATTGTGAGATTCCTTTACATCCAAGTTCTCTATTCGAGAGATTAGGCCCAATTTTTGCTCCTTAATTCTACCAAACTGATATCTATTCCACTCTTTTATTTTGGCTCTCAACCTTTTTAATTTCTTGTGGAACTTGATCCCCTTCCATCTTACCCCTCTCTCCTCCTCACCCCACCACTCCACTTTTTTCACAAAATCTGGATGGGTAAGCCACATATTTTCAAATCTAAAAGGTTTGGGTCCTATAGGAAAAGACTCAATACCTATTTGCATAGGACAGTGATCGGAGGTGACCCTGGGTAACGCCCTAGCAACCAAGTTTTCCAAACTATTCTCCCAGGCAAGGTTAAATAGGAATCTATCCAACTTCGAGCACAAAGGGGTTTCCTGAAGGTTGGACCAAGTGTAACTAGCTTGCAGCAGAGGTATTTCCTTCAGATCACAATCCTCAATAAAACCATTAAATTTCCTCATGCTTGTTGAGACTACCTGTTGGGGATTACTGGTTTCATCAGAGAATCTAATGACGTTAAAATCCCCGCCCAAGCACCAAGGACCATCCCATAGCCCCTTGATTGCATATAGTTCCTCCCACATCTCATTCCTCTCTCTATAGGAATTAGGGCCATAAACATTGGTTAAAACCCATACACACCCATTCTCTACATTCTTGCACTTAATGGAAACTGAGAATCTGCCTATCAATTCTTCCACTACTTCCACCACATCCTCCTTCCACAGTGTTACAATCCCCCCCGAGGCTCCCCAAGAAGGAGCCGAGCTCCAACCTAAACCTCTAGACCTCCAAAAACTCCTCACCCATCTCCCATCTAATTCCATCAATTTGGATTCTTGTAACAACACAATATCAGGTTTTTCCCTTCAAGCAGCAACCATCTTTCACTATTAATTGTCTATAATCTTTGTAGAAAAATGTATAAACTTCATTTAAAACATAAAAAAATAATATATTCATGAAAAAATGGACGAAAGAAAATAATATTCAGAAAATAGAGGGGTTGAGCCTCTATTTTGTCCTAGGAATAGAAGGAAAGAAAGGAAAGGATGAAAGTATTGATCGATTGGACAAAAATTTAAGTTCTTCCATGCTCATTAGTTCAGGTTTTGAACCTTCAAGGGTTCAAGATAGTATACATCTTGATTAAAACTTACCAAATAAGAAAATAATAAAAAAAAACTAGCAATTTAACTCAAACAAAACAATTTAGTTTAATAATGTCTGTTTTACTATTATTATCTCAGAAAATTAAGAATATAAAAGATTGATAAAAAAGAAATATAAAAGTATCCAAGAGCACCATATAAAAAATATCTTGGCGATAAAGTGAGGTGGCCCTCCATGAGCGCCTTATTGGGTAGGTTTCACTCTGCATGTTAAGCTACCTTTGTATTACTTGATTGTCGTAGTTAGGTAGTGTATCTTAGAGGTAGTCTTTATTTTATATTATTGTGGGTTGTTCTTGTATCATTTGGTGTAGCAATAGCAAACATGCATTCGCCGGGTTATTTGGTTTTTCATTTGATTGGTAGCAGTATGTTTTTATTTTATTGGATGGTCACAAGAAACTGTTGTGACTATTTGAACTCGTGAAAACCAAATCACTCAAGCATGCACTTGCTGGAGGTTTGGTTTATCCTTTGACTCAAGGATCAAAGTATCAAAATCGGGTATCGTATCGGACAACTCAAATATGGATACACTTTGGAAACACATGGATATGGATAAAAGATATGGGAACACTTGAATACGCTAGGGAAATGCATACAAATCTAAAGCTGAATTATTTACAAATAAGATATAAAGACATAACAAATGCACACTTTAATAGGTTATATGAAGAGAAGCATTACAATCAATAACACTAGGACTCTAGAACATGTACACATCATACAATAATTATCACTCTATTTCAATTTTTATATTTTTGGTATATTTATGTAAATAACTCTATTTTTTTTTCAAATAATAATTATGCTTTCATTTTTAACATATAATTTATATGTAAAATAAAACATATAAATCATTTAAGGTAGGTAAAATAAATTATTTTTATAGTTTTCAGTTTTTATTAAAATTTGGGGAAAATTAAATCTTAAATTATTTATTTTAGTGTTTTATAATTATAATTCTATTTCAGTTTTTACAATTATAATTTTCATTTTTTTATGAAAGTTCAAAAACAATTCAAAAGCGGTGAATTATAATTTTGTGATACTAGGCATCAATACACTTCCCGTATCAGTGTGTATTGGACAATAACCATTAATATAGCATGATGGGGCCTGATATGGAGGTGTACTATGTCAATACATGACTCGTGGAATACATACCTAATCATGGCATATCCCGTATCCATGGCCATATGATACACCCTGCATTAGGAGTATCATATTGATATTTTGAACCTTGCTTTAACTTACGGCATGTTTGGGTTTTTTTAGAGGCCACAAGAAAGAGTTATGATTATGTGAACTCGTCGATCCACATGTCAGCTACCTTTGTATTTTTTTTTTTTTGATATTCCTAATAAGGTAGTGGATCCTTGGGAAAATGTGTGCAGCTGTGGGAAAAACCTTGGGAAAATGGAGTTCCATTAACAACTGTTTCAGGGGTTTTAGTTTCAAGATGTTTGTAGAACATTGGAAATCATTACTTTGGGATGAAGATTTTGTGTTGTAAGTTGTAGCCTGTCGGCATCTCTTTGTATGGCTGTTTGAGGAAACCTCTCCCTCAGCAGCTTTTCTCTCTTTCTATTAATAATATTATTATTCTAAAGAAGTAAGGTAGTGGATCCTAGAGGCAGTCTTCATTTTATCATATGATAGTGGGTAGTTTATGTATCACTTGGGTAACAACAACCATGCATTTACTGGGAAATTTTGTCTTTCATTTGATTAATGAAATGTCTATGTTTTGTTGGAGGGTTGCAAAAAAGTGTTGTGACCATCAAGGTTTAAAATGTCATCATCCAAATATTGGAAACATGTCGGAAAAGTCAGAAATATTGCATGATAATATTGTAAAAATTATAGACATGGTGGAAACATTGCAAATATGCAAAAATAGAATGATATGTTATAAAATGATAAAAGAAGCATAAGCACACCTTTTTAAATTGTTATATTATTTCAAATCGTTAAACAAAGCTAAGAAACTAAGGTTATGGACAAAAGAATACGTTCTAAAGTTGTCCTGTAAACCATAAGATTCAGAGCTTCATGATAGAATGAGTTAAAGAAAATTTTGAACTCGTAGAAAATGTAAATGTTTGTAATAGATCAATCAAGTAATCTATTACACAAATAAAAACTATTATTCAGTTTGATAATTGAGCCAATAAATTATTCAGATAACAATTGACCCCAAAACAGATTTTTCCTAGGTACCCCTTTGAATGTGGGCATATTGATAATTGAGGGGGACACAGAGCTGTTAGTGGGATGGCTGTCAGATCTGGAAACTGTAATTTGGACCTACAGAGAAGCTGTGAAAAAGGTCAAAGTAAGACAGTGGACCCTAGAGGCATAGTTTTCAAGGTGTCGAGGCAAGGCTAAGTGATTTTTTTAATAAAACTCATATTTCATTATTAATTGTCACCTAGTTGCCTAGGTAATGTTCTTTTCTTTTTTGAATAAAAACCATGTATCCTAGGGTGATTCCTTATGTTCCATTCCAGGCAACAACCATCTTTCGTTATTAGATGTCGATAATCTTTGTAATAAAAGGTATAAGTTTCATTTGAAACATAGAAAATCAACATATTCATGAAAAACTGGAAGAAAGAAAACAAATTTTAGAAAATAGAAGGGCCGAGCCTCTATTTTTGTCCTAGGAAAAGAAGAAAAGAAAAGAATGGGTGAAAATAATCAATATGTATTGATTGGATAAGATTTTGAGTTCTTCCATGCTTATCAGTTCAAGTTTTGAAGCCTTTGAGCATTCGAGGTAGTATACATGTTGATAGAATTCGAACTGAGAAAAATAAAAAGAAACTAATATTTTAACTTAAGCCGAATAATTTAGTTTAATAATGTCTATATTATTATTATAATCCCAAAAAGTTGAGAATATAAAAGTATTCAAGAGCACTGTGTAAAAAATATCTTGGTGATTAAGTGAGGCAACTGTCCATTAGCACCTTATTGCTTAGGTGTTGCCTTGACAACTATGGCCTGAATGCACACTTGTGTCTTAATATAACTTGCAACAAACTAAGGTTTAAATCTTGGATTCCATGTATAATTTTCTTCTCTTTCACTCAGTTACAATCTCTTATTTAGTCAGCACATAAATTGCTATTTGCTAATGCACGGGTTGGGTTGTTTTGTAATTACGTATGCTGCAACCAATATTCCTATTGACCTTTTAATTCAAGTTGTAGATATTAGTTTCCACTTATGCAACATAGCTATTTCTTGTTTGCTCACGCAACTAATATTCCTTCATTTTTCTGTCCAAGCATCTAAATTGAGATAGAGATGATTAACACCATCACCATGGAATGTGTGTTTAAAACTTGGGATCTGGTTGTTGTGGTTTCTTTTAATTTCTAACTATTTATTCTGTTTGTGTTTGTTCCAAGAAGTATCTCCCTGTGAAGTTTTGTCCTGGAAAGGCCATCAATATCTCTGGCTTGAGATGCACAACTGGGTATCGAGACATAACAGGTTTTTAAGGAGGCTATATTTGTATTGAAGACTAGCCTTTCACATTTATGTGATCCTTTCTTCATGGATAGACCATGTAGTCGTGTTGCAAAGAAGCCTATGGGCAGAAAACATTCTTGTGTGTAAGTGAAGTGAGTCCGTTGCTTGGAAGCCTGCAACAACCCAACTGGTATCAGGTGGGTTTATACAGAAGAATGCCCAAAATGGAATGAGGTGAAAGAATCATGCCCATTAGGAATCAACAAGTTCTAGATTAGTGGCTGGAAGTTTAATCCTCAGGATTGAACATTTTTTTAGGGTTCCTTTTATACTACAACCAAGGTGAAGAGAATCGGGTAACTGAGTTGAAACTTGAAAGGAGCAGCTATTATGCAGTGTGCGTTAAAACGTCTATGGGGCTTGCTTTATAATGTACCGGAGTGATGTACATAGTATCTGGCGGACAGGCTCTTGAACTATCAATCGTTAAGCCCCAACAAGTGAACAACCTTTGCTACTTTCCTTTATGTTTTGTCAGTCATTTATATAAGTTGTAGCAGGTGATCATTTGAAGGATTTATCCATTGTGAAAATCGTAGAATCCTCTAGTGCAAGACATTGCAAAAACTTTTGGTCGGAGTAGTTCCTTGCATCTGTACAACGAAATTTTAATTTTTATTACCTGCTATCTTGTAACAAAGAAATATGTTTGCTGTATTGTATGAAGTTACCACTTTGCGTTTTGTTTCAACGGGAACTTGCATTCCGATCTTAAATGATGGACCCAGTTAACAAGCTGGCCATTTTGAATTGTTGGATCCAAATTGAGACTGAATGACAGTGTCGATGCTGGAGTCAATGCGCACTTGATTGTGGAAGTTGAAATATCCAACATGAGTAGGGATCCCCATTGAAAGCAGGATTATGAGCTTAGGAAATGCTACGAGTGCATCATGGAAAGTTGAGGAGGAGCTTTGAAGCAAGAAGAATTCTTGGATTGGGCTCATAGTAACTATGCACCCCCATGGTACATACAGTAGAGGCTGACTGCTAAACTGCAACTGGAACAAAACAAGCATATGGAGAGAGAGAGAGAGAGAGAGAGAGAGGTATGGCTCTCCAATTCCAGTTGTATAGCGAGCTAAGAAAAGAAACAGAAAAGTAAAATGCTTCTCTATACTACCCATTTTTAACTTCTATTCATACATGAAACAAAATAGAAAACAGTATAGTAGAAGGATTTCCAATTGGGCACATTACAAGCTTATATCAAACATGGTGATGGTATTTATGTGGTTATGTACTCATGTTTGCGGGTGAAGGCAATATATGAAATGCTTCCGGTATGAAGATTGATTTTCCAATTCAAAATGTAGCTTGCTATCTAATAATACTTACTATATAGATGACCCAAATGTACTTCAGGCTGAATTTGAAAAGAGTACAAATACAAATATATACAATACAAATACTATAAAAAAGAATACAAAATACAAGGTACACATTTGTATTTGTATTTAGACTCCTTTCAAACTGAGCCTTAGGTACAAATGAAAGAATTTTAACGCAGGAGGCTTATCATTCAATTCAAAACGAGAAATCAGAGGAGTTTTATACAAGAAAAGTCACCTTGTTTTTGTTGGGGTGAAGGACTTTTAATGTTTTAATGTGCAACGGTACAGTCTAACAAGCTGCGTCTGAGCTGAGAGCACTTGATCAGCAAGGGAGGGTCATGTCATGTCCAGCATCATCGGTTCTAGGCCAATTGCTGGTGCTAACTGCAAAGTGAGGTGTAGGGCCTGTAGGTTATTATATGTAATTTACCAAAAACACCTTCTATCATAGCGATTGGCGAAAAAATGATAATGTAGGGAACGGCATAACTCGTAAATTGGGCATATATCAGGAGTACCTTCTACCTGTTAAATTTATTTAGCCTTTTATTTATCCCTCCGCGGCTCCGTCTCTCTCTCTCCCTGCGTTTCGCTCGTCCTCTCAAAGTAGAAGTGTCCTCCTCTGCTCGAACCCGAGAGAGAGAGAATGACGGTATTTCACTTCTTCAACTGCGCAATTCTTACGTTTGGTCCTCACGCTGTCTACTATTCCGCAACGCCATTGTAAGTCCTCCTAGTTTCTCTCGATAATTTACAGATCTGCCATCATGGTACCCCACCTCCAGGATCTTACGACCTACTTCGCAAATTATGAAATTGAAAACGGACCCATTATCAAATTTAGCTTCTTCCGTCTGTTCGATCGGAATGATACTTTATTTCAAAATTTGCTCTTTTTTTTGAATCTCGTCCAACTCTCTCAAATAGTTGTTTTTACTGTAAGTAATCTCCCTTTTAAAGTCGAATTTGTATCTGCGCACTTTTTGGATGGTCCTGATTACCTTGTAGACAAATTAGTGGAAATTATCGAAAAGCTTTTATAAGGGTTTAGATTACTATTTGCTTGATTTACATTCTCTAGTGAAATTTTATAATATTCCTTTTCTTTTCAGAATTGTTTTGAGAGCTGTCGGTTCTTTGTATTTGTTGTAAATTTTATACTGATTTTGTGCTGGTATGTGGTGCAGATCAGAGTATGATACTTTTGGTACTTCTGTTAAGGCGGCCATTGTATATCTTGGAACAGCTTTAGTGAAGGTTGGTAAGCATGATTTATAATTGGTCTCTGTAGGAGTCTTAGTGTTGTCTAGGGTCATTTTATTGATAAGAACACAATGGGATTCTTTAATATGGCATTCTACGGCCTGCCACTTAACCTACTGATATTATTTGGAAGTGGTAACTATTACCAAAAATCTGAGTCGACAAGTGTTTGTTACAATTTTGTTGGTTTTTGGTGCTCGCTACTATGCATTTTATCAACTAGGTTCCATAATCTTGGCTCAAGTTGACTTGAATAACAGTGGCTGGCTAGTAGTCGACTGTGCTACTTGGTTAAGTGGCGCAGCTGGCCTTGACTGCATTAAACAAAGCATGCATTTATTTTCTTTCTCAAGTTTCCATGTTGATCCTGATGCGTATCTTCATTGTTTCCTGTCTAGGATTCAAATAATTTTTTCATCAATATATTTGAAATCAAACCAGCTCCTTATCTACCCCTTTTGTTATGCTATAATTGTTGGTATTAAGTTACTAACACCTTACAGGAACTCCACAACATCCCTTCATAGTATCCACATCTAAAGGAATTTAAACTTTTAGATGTTAAACTAAAAAATCCAAGCAAGATTCAGTTTAGTGTTTCCATGGAACTTGTCTAATACATTATGTGGCTTTTATTGGACATAGCCTATATTATTGCATTTTCATTTAAGGCATTTATCACATTTCATCACTAGAGTTGTCTTAGGATGTGAATATAGAGAAAGAAGGAAAAAGACCATATCGATCAAGAAATGTAAAAACCCACATCCAACCAAGGAAAATGTTAGAATTATGCATTGAACATTGGGAAAATGAATGTGTGCCCTGCACATTTGTGTTACTTGATTGACATCCTGAAGGGGGGAGAGAGAGAGAGAGAGAGAGAAGTACATGCATGGTTCAATCACTGTGTAGACTTTTTTTACAAGTAACAACAGCAGTAGGAATCTTTCACAAATAGCCTCAAAAGTAATCTTCCTTCTTTGCCAGTTGCAACATGGCATAAGGTGATGTAGGGAACATCTGGAACCCTTTTATAGCACAATGTACCACATAAAAGGCTACTGGGTTAGATAGATTTCTTTGCATCCCTTCTCACCTGAGTTTGTTGCGCTTGATCTGTTGAAAGCAACTTCATTTAGTGATTTATCCTCAACTGTGGTTTTAGTCCTTGGTTGTAGAATTGCTAGTTTCTATATACAGATAAAGTATAACTGTTTGTTGTCCAGCATTATTTGTCTTCCATTCATATATACCCATAAGAAGTAATTTTGTTTGATATTATCTTGAGGATGCTCTTTTTCTATGCTTTGACATACAAGCCTCTCAACATTTTAAATGGAATTGTGATGTTGTTTGTTTATATTGACAGCTTGTGTGTCTGGCAACATTTCTCAAAGTACCCGAGAATGACAGTTTTGATCCATATCAGGTTTTGACTTGTCACTTAATTTAGTTTTCTAAATGAACCTCTTTATTCCTGCATTAATATGTCCATGTTTATAAAAAAAATAATATTTCCATATTTTCTTAATGGAAGCTTGAAATTTTTAACTTGTCTTTTTTGTAAGTTGATATATAAGTTTGTACTCTTGCACTTGGAAAGTTTGACAAGTATGAATATCAGTACTTACAAATTTCGGTCTTTTGTGATATCTTCTTATTTACTGTTTTTGATGAAAAATAGCATGTAATTTATATCTACATATGTAACATAAGAGTAGCTTTATTTGTTGATAGATACTATAACACACACACACACATACATACATACACACATACATTTCACTTCTAAGAATAATTGGAGTGCTCTTTGCAGCTTCAAAACAAAGAACACAGGTAAACAGAGTCTTCCAGATTTGTTACGTATATTTCTCCACTGACTATACAATGATTTTTGTGTTGTTTTCTTCGGATACCATAGAAACAGGAATGCAGGGGCCTGTAATTAAGAGTAGAACACTTATTCTTGAAGAATATATGACATACAGGGTTTATGTGTCTGGCAACCCAAGAATGATTAATTTTGTTACATTTCTGCAGCAATGCATGCAGTTTAGGGGATTCTTCTAGCATTTATTACCATGGATGAAGTATGTTATCAGGATATGCATTAGGATTGGTATTTAGCAGTGGGGTTGAGGTAGGAAGAATGATATTAGAACTGGTAACGGGTCAATGATGCCAGATTTGGAATTCTCAGTGGAAAGCTGAGCAGATTACTTGTTGGCTTGAATCTTCCAATCCATGCCTGTAAAATTCCAGGCTGGTTAGCAGAGTTTTTCAATCAAATGTCATCTTAGGCATTTCTGTAGGGCCCTCACTGATTCTGAAACTTTAGAGGTCTCAGCTCTCTTATCCTTTCTCAATGAAGTCTTCCTTTCCTCCTTTTACCAACAAATGCATCTGGTGTTCTTAACCCCCCAAGGCACCTTTTCCATTAGATCTTTAGAGGTCTCATCTCTCGTCCTCCCTCAATGAAGTCTTCCTTTCCTCCTCTTTCTCAACAAATGCATCAGGTGTCCTCAACCCCCCAAGGCACCTTTTCCACTAGATCTTTCTTTCATCACCTTAATGCTGGTTCCTTGCCCTCCTTGTTTCCATGGGATAATTTGTCTTTCCTTGGTTCCCTTAATAGTCTCTTTCTTCATCTAGGAGGCTGCTTGGGAACATATTAATACAGGGGACATTATTCAAGAGAGAGAGCTGACCCCTATATAACTGGGATAAGGCATCGGTGGTTGCTCACCACTTTTCACAGTACCTTTTAGATCTTATACATGGAGGTAACTTCTCTTGAGTTCCCCCCCAACTCTGTTACAGACTTCATCCTTCAATGGTCATCTTGCAAGTTGGGATCAAGGGGGAAATTATTTTGGAAGGCTTCCATACATGGTGTCATGTAGCATGTGGTCCATAGGAATGAAAATCGTGAAAGCTTGATAACTAGATACTGCATTTGGTGAGTCAATATATACCAACTGAGAATCGGCATGTGTGACTGACCATGTGCCATCTTACGGTTTTGGATTCAGAACATGTGATTTTTTATTTTCATTTTTCCTGGCTCTTGTTGGGCTGGGGGGGGGGGGCAAGGGAGGTTATATAAGTATATAACAGAGTCATAAGTTAGTTAGATCATCAAAATTAGTATGGAGTTACTGCTGGACTGTATACACATACAAATGGCAGCAAATTGTAATATGTATTACCATTGGGGAATTCTTTTATTATTTGAATTTGGAAAATGGATATATTTGCACAAGGTGCCCAATTGGTGGTCAACATCTGGAAGTTTTTGCCTTCCATATAGCTAGTTAACCTTGTGGTCTCATTTGAAATAGATATATTATATCATGTGATAATCAAAGTCATACTTCATGAATATGAAGTATAAATTGCAGTAATCCTTTATCTTTTTTTTTCAGGAATTATTGAAAGCTTTAATTGGATTCATTGATGTTGCGGGGCTTTACTTTGCCTTGACACAGCTTACTCATAGAAACATATCTCAAAATCATAAATTTCAAGCTGTTGGACTTGGTGAGTATACCTTTTCTTGTTCTATATTTTGTTTTACACAACAGACAGAGAGAGAGAGAGAGGAGGGAGGGGGGGAGGGGGAGGGGGAGGGGGAGGGAGGTGGGAGAGGGAGAGGGATAGGAGAAGGGGGAGACGGAGAGGGAGAGGACTTTGTTTCTTTTCCCCATAGATTTTGGAAATTTTTTCTTGATGTTAATACAAATGCTTTTTATACATGAAAATTGGTAAAGCCATACTTGCATATGGTTGTTGCTATTTCTCCCGAGGGAGGGAGGGAGGGAGAGGGAGAGGGCTTTTTTATTTTTTTATTCCCACAGATTTTGGAAAATTTTTCTTGATATTAATTTTTTATACATGAAAGTTGGTAAAGCCATACTTGCATATGGTTGTTGGTATTTCTCCTGAGCATGCAAGAATATAATTGTGGTTGAGACTATAATCTCTTTCTATTGCTAATGCAACATATTTCTCCTTTTGCCAGGATGGGCTTTTGCTGATTCAGTGCTACACAGACTAGCACCTCTCTGGGTGGGAGCAAGAGGATTAGAGTTTACATGGGAATACATTTTACAAGGCCTTGAAGCAAATGCAAATCTAGTAAGTCACTTTCCTACTTCTAATGTTTCTGCAAGTTGGTGACTATTATCTGGACCAGTGTAATTAAATGATATTTAATGATCATTGTCAAGTATCTTTCTTTTATCTGTTTAATGCTCTCCTTGTATATCTTTGTTCTGATGGTTCTTGATTCATATTTCTTCTACTCTATTTTCAGGTCTTAACTGTATCTCTTGCTGCACTGGGATCTTTGATGTGGCTTCGGAAGAATAAACCCAGGACCTTAGTTCCTATAATTTATGCATGTGCTGGAATTCTTGCCACCATGCCATCCATCACAAGGTTTGCTTTTTAACCTTGCTCATTAGTTCTCAATTACAGTATGATTGTCTTCAAAAGCATCACTTTTCAGATTAGTTTCCATTAAAGGTTCAAAATATCACAATTTATTGGTGCATATCGACTGATACTTGTCAATTTTGAACCCACCAATATCCCAAATAAGGGGATTTGGGACATGCAGCCACTTTCCCAAAGATACTCTGGTGCAATTCTTGAAGCTTGGAACATTTTTAATCTTAGTGTATCACCCCTTTGAATCGACAAAATGCAATTTGTGTATCACATATATCGATACTTTGAACCTTGTCTCCATTAATAGTTCTCTTTAGGTCATTTACCTTCTCTGTGATGTTTCTACATATAGATACTCAGTGCTGCCACCACTCTCTTCTGGGTCAAAGGGACACTTTTGGTTCCTGTTATGCTTCTTTGACTTATGAGTGGATGCAAATATTCGAATTTTGGCAGTCTTCTTTTGTATGAAATCAAAAGTGTTATATTCCAGCAGCGTTTGACATTGAACTGTACTGGAGTTTCTCTACTTATTCCCCTTATCCAATTAATGTTTCATTTGTGTTGATGTTCTCATCTATCTCATTCCTATGGTGGTTTAACACACACACACACCCCAAACCAAACCATTTTCTAGTCGCAAACCTCTTGAAGCCTCACAGTTTTTCTTATTGAAAATCCTGGTTTCCATTTGAGTAAGATTCTAATTTTGTTCCTTACCATGTAAGATTTTTCTTGCATTAACCTTTCTTAAAAATTTCCTTACGAAGCAAACAATTTTGCAGCTATCTTAGGCGAGGATTGGGATGGCACTTTCCTAAGGTGGTGGGCTTTGAACTGTTTGCCTCACTGGCGATGGCGTTCATTAGTTGGCAGCTTTTCTCTGCTTGTCAGAAACCATCTGCCTAAGAGACTCAAGATTATTCCAGAAGATTTTCAGTTTCATCAAAGGAAGAATTCGTAGGAGCCTGCGAAGTGGGACCCACTGTCCCGTTTGATATCCTGCTGACCAGTGCTACTGACTGTTTGTTGTTGGTGTTTTTCTACATCATTGATATGGTCTGTAAAATTCATAAATACTCCAACTGAATCTTATTGGGATGAGGTGAATGGTTGATGATCTTGATCATCCATCTTTTTCCCCGCCTTTGTACACCAAGAATGTATTCCAAAATGGGATTATATGAAGGGTTGGCAATCTTAAGTCATTAGATTTTCAGAATTCACGTCTAAAATTTCATTCTTTCAGTTGCAGGTCTTTAATTCCTAAAATGCTTCCTGTATAATAGATACAGACGTACTCATGACTGAAGAGTGATGGGTGCGCCGATCATGTCTGGAACACAATCACACATGCCGATTGCTGGTAACAAATTTGTAAAATCTCACTATATTTTTTTGGTATTCAATTGGATATAGAGTCAGGTTGGGTTAGGGTTGACTAACTAGGGCCACCCAACCCTAACCTGATGTAGTACAAATTGTACATTAATGTAAGAATTATAAGCATGTTTATGTGAGAAGGGGAGGAGGACGATGATGAAATATTAAGTTTATCATATGGCGTGCGCTTGACTGCTTGTATGCGCATGGTGGCAGCATGTGTTTGTAAATTTGGTTCCTACATGGGTGATGATGGGTTAGGGACTTAAGGTTGATGTCTTAACACATTAGGGTTTGGGCTATGGTTGCCTGAGTTTCTCCCCTAACTGCAAGCCTCTTTCTAACAAGCATTACGGTTAAGTGTTGGAGCTCTTAGCTGGGCAATCTCCCGCCACCCCTACAGGATGCAAGCAAATAAAGGTCTTAATGGGAGGAATTGCGAATTAATCACCAAACAGCTAGTGTTTGCGAATGAATATAAGGGTGTCAGCCCTGCAAACTTTGGTTTCAATTCACAAATTATTGCGAGACCATCAGACCCTACTAAATTCCCATTCTTGCTCTGCATTCACAATTCATCTGAGTGTGCATTTGTCATGTTGGTGTGGAACTGTGGATAAGAAGCATGAATTTTCTGAGGTTCGCAAAGTTTGGGATAAGAGCCTTTCAATCAGAAGAAACATGATTTTTTTTTGTGGAAAATGATAAATGTATGACTGATCTGTTATATGTAGTTTGAACAGCCACCCCACTTTGCTTGATTTTACTTGTACAGGCAAAATAATCGAGTTCACATTCAAAAAGAACACACAAGAAAGAGAGGGTCTACAGATCAAACTGTCTCACTCGGCTTCCTCCAGAGACGCTTCTATTCGCAGGAGAACGAAGCCGACAGCGACGCCGACCAGAACAAGTCCATTCATGATTGCAGCAATCTTGAATATCTCAGCTGCGGCATTGCAGGTAGAAGAGAGCGCTCCCCCACCTTTTCCTTTGCTTTGGGATGAAGACTTCAATGAGCTCACTATCTTAGCAAAGGACTGTTCCGTGCATACAGGAAGCCCTAAAGCAGCTACGCTGTTGTGGGCTTTCAACCCTCCAAAGGAATTCAGTCCTCCGATGTATACGACATTGCTCTTTCTCTTCTGGGTCGAATTGCGACCGCTCATCACGCCGGCACTGGTACATGTGGCCGCAGAGAGTGCAGCGGACGTGGTTGCCATTTTCTGCAGGGCTCACAACCTACAGCAACAGCAATTAGACAGAAATAAAAATTTTATGTAGCTCTACTGGAGAAATAGTCAGAAAAAGGGAGAATGAGAATCGAATAACTTGAAAAAATCTCGTTAAATTTAACGAGGAGATGGTGGGTGTACCTTTGGGCGACGGTCTTTTCCGGCTATGAAATTGAAGATGAGCGGCCACAATAAAGAGAGGGACTTTGTATTGGGGAGATAGAGAAGAGTTTGGATAAGGTGAATTCAATATGGTTGGTTGACAAAACAGATTAGATGAGCTTCTCTTATTTTCCACGGAGAAAATGCATATCGTCCAAGAAAAATATTAGCGCTTTACCCAAAAAAATAAAAGATAAAACTATATATATGTATATATATAGAGAGAGAGAGAGCGAGAGAGAGAGAGAGGAAGCCAAAGTTGACGTCAGATTGCAATTTGCACGAGACCCCCTACCCCACCGTCATTGTGAGTTGTGTCGTGTTCCATTTGATACAAATCAAGTGGTGAATAGGAGTTTGTCTCATACAAAGAAGAGATATCTATAAAACCACCACCAAACACAACTGGGCTTCCTATCTAACAAATTTGAACCGTCCAATTTGTTAGATAGCTGTCGGATGGGTCATGCCTCAGAATTTAGCTCATTCACAGAAACAATGATTCATCCCCTGCATAGTGGGGCTAAAAATTTTGAACTGGACTGATCAGTCATTCTCCCAATTCAAAGTGCTTATGTAAGGGTCTAAGGGGTGTGTTATTGAACGTCTGTTAGGTTTCTCTCCAATCAATTTTGATGCCCGAAATGTCTGATCAGGACTCGGTAGTTCCATCTACGGTCATTGTGGTTAGTAGGATGGTCTTTACCTTACGTACTCTATGATGGGATAGCACCCCCTGAACGGTGAGGCTAAAAAATTCTGACCTGGACACGGTCTAATAGGTGTAAAATGTGAACTCAGGTTGGTCAACCCGAGTTCCACCCCTTCTGGAGGACCAGTGGACTCTCCCATCCAATTCAAAAACAGGATAGCAGTTTCACCCTCTTCAGGCTTCAGCTGAACATAGCAACTACCGTGAACCAGTACTAGCTTCAAGCCCTTTTGCTGATTGCAATATCAAAAATTGAAAATCATCAAAACTAACTGAATTGGTGTTTTTAAATTTTGACAAGAGGCCAACCCGAGCATTCTTTTGGGTTTTAAATTTTGACAAGTTGCACCACTCGTCCTCTATCTGCTTTTATGGTTCAAGTGAACTGCACTCGGATTGGGTCCAGTTGCAAGCATTCTTTTGGGTTTTAAAGTCACTTTCAAATTCAGGGCCCATTTGGTTCGTGGGAATAAGGGTTTGAAATCACAATCTGTCATTCTGTTTGCAACATGCAACTATTTGGTTGGGTGGAACTGAATTCCGTTCCCATTTCTGTTGGAATGGAATTCCCCCATCTGAGGGAATGACCATTCCATTCCCTCCCCTTCTCTTGAGAATTCTTATTCCAGCTTATTCCAATTCTGATTCTGATTCCTATCTAAACCAAACAGATTATGAGAATAGGTCATTCTAATTTTGATTTCAAATGATTTTGATTTTGATTCCGACTGCAACCAAACGTACCTTTATACATAATTGGTTTTGAGTTTTGAACGGTGGCCACCAGGCATGGTGTATCCAACATTTAAAATTGGTGCGGATGGAATAGTATTGCAGCATTGCAAGATAGGTTCTGCATGGAAAGCTGCGAACCTATGTTTGATGAAAAACCCAGAAAGCCCAAAAATGCTTACATTGAAATATTGAATTGAGAAATCGACTTTCTCTGGTGAAGTTGGTTTTGCTAGCTTCTTTGAATTGAGAAATCGGCCAATGCTGAAACCCTCCCAAATGGTCTCTTAGCCTGAAGATGAAGAATAAACACCACAAAATGAGTTAATCCATCACATGTTCACACCCAGAACGCATAAACTATAGGATCAGTTAATATTGAACCTCGTAATTAACAGCTTAAACAAGTCACGAAAGGATAAGTAAATGCAGAATTTTTGCAAATTGACCTAACAAGCCTTTTTTATTATTTTGGTGAACTTGACAAGCTTTAAAAACAAAAGCCAAAGAACCAGTAAATGTGGAATCTCAAAATTTTTATTTCACAAGCTTAAAAACATGCAACAAGTTGGTCGATCTCATAGCCCGTAGAAGTTGGTGGTCTCAAGTACCCCTTCTGTTCAGCATCTCTCTATCTACAGCTTAAAAGGGAGCTTATTCAACGCCCGTTTTATTCAGAGTAACTTGTGAAATCATGTAGGAGTGGTTTTAATTAAAAGCATTCATCCAGTGTCTATTAATGGATATTAATGTAGCTAGAGTACTCAATGCTTATCCTAAAGCTTATTTACCACTGCAGTTCTAAACAGATGGAAAATGAAACGCTGAACTTATTTGTGGCATTAGGAGCGGCGTACGTGAAAAGGAATCATGCCATCAATTTGAACTCCCAGAAGTGAATCTTTATTTCCACAAACATTTACATAAAACCTTACGTTTCATAGTATTTCCTTCTTTTCCTGGAAAACAACCAGAAAATCTAAGTGTTCATTGAATCTTCAAACTCTTATCGCATGATAAAGTCTATCAACAACCAACTTTTCATTCAATGTAGTTACTTCCAAGTTTTCATAGAAATCAAAGAGATTCCCAATTGTTGTGTGCCACAAAAACAACTTACTAGTTCAAAGCTGAAAAAAAAAAAAAAATCCGGCACTAGAAACATTTCACTAATCAATATCATGCTAACTATGTAGAAAAAAATAACCCAAAGATTAATCAAGTCCAAGCATCCTGTATACTAAAATAAGTCTTGTTCTAGTGTGAACTTCTATAAGTTGTATCAAAGGCTAACTTGCCAGTAATGTAGTACCAAGGAATTTATATATTATTCAAAGGTTCATGTAGCGCCATGGTTTATAGGTAGCACCAATTGTTGTGGTCATTGAATTTAAGAGAAGAATCTGCATATTTGGTCATTCCTTCAAGTCTTCAACTTGTTTGTTTCCTTTTCAATGCCTAAATGATGTTGAAGCCATTACTCTTGACCGCTGAATGTGCACCTGTATTACATTGTCATTCTTTCCTTTTCCACAGAACTCAAAAGTGCATTCGTCTTGTGATTTTAGATTGTTGGCTTTCCAAAAATCATACCACCCACTACCAATCACAATCCGACCATCCCTCCATGTGAAGACTTTCACAGGCCATGATCTCCCCCTTGGATCACAAAGAATCATATTTGGATGTACTTTAAACATATTTTCAGTCACCACCTTTTTTGGAATGTACTGCAATTGCAAGCATAACATGACAATTGTTCTTTTCAGAAGCCACACAAGAGTAGCACATCTAATCCATTAAATGAGAAATAAGAAAAAAAAGGAAATGGAGAAAAATGAAAGACTTAGGCTATGATGTTGAGATAAAACATAAAGTTACTCTCATGGAGCACTTCTTTGGTAGTAGTAACTAAGAAAAATGGAAATCCTGTAATAAGTTAGCACTGGAACCACAAGGCAATTATCATGATAAACAAAAAGACATGCCAAGTAGCAACAATCATAATCATTCAGTCATATTGGCGAGTTACTCCTGGTACTTGGAAAACCAGAGCAGACCAGCTGGCTGACCAAGTTGACCAGAAAAAAAAGGCCTTTCAGTTCCTAAATACAAAATGCTTGGATAATACCTAAAAGCCCTTGACCTTGGTCAAAATATTCTTCCACTTCCAACCTTACGACTTTAAATGGTTCAAATATTCTCCACAGTTTTCTGGTTTGATATTTTTTAATTAATTATGACATCATGCTGATGTCACATTTGAACCAGTTAAATCATGGTTGAACCATTCAAAACATGAAGAGGCCATTTTGGCAGGATTGCTGCTCCAGTTTTCAGAACATTGCATTGAGTAGCAGGTGCAGATTCCCTTTTATAAGTATGTTAACATCTTGCGTAGAAGAGAAAATCTAAGGTTTAACTTCCAAGTTATACTTTCTAAGCTCTTGCTTTGGGATGAACAGCTCTTCAGAATATCCAAGGGAAAAACCCAAATTTCTTCATCTTTCAACCTTGAACTTGACCATACTACAACAAGCATCTTCTGAAACTTGGCTGTCTCTCCTTCCCAACTTCCAAATGTATTCCAGTATGGAAATTCTTTCTTTTAAACCCCAACCAGTGAGAAGCGTTCTAACAACTAGCCACCCTACAAATCCAAGCCAGATCTCTCAATCCACTTCTATAGGGGGTACCCTATTTATGTTCTGAACCTTAAAACTCCCCCACCTCCAAGCTTTTTTACATGGCCACAAGAACACCCAAGCTTCTAGGAACTCCTGAAAGAAGCTCTCTTATGATGGATGAAGTTGATGTTCAAAAGAAAACAATGTCCCAAATTATACCTCCCTTGGGAAATCAATCTGTTTATTAATTAACCAACCTCTAACAAGTAAAATATGTTTACTGCTAAAACTATGTAGAAGACCTGAACAGGCCTAGATGTTGGTACAATCAATGGCACAATCAAATTCTATGTCCATCCTCCTTTGGATAAAAGTGCTGATCACATAAGGCTTGTCCCTTATCTTTCGGATCAGAAATAACTTTTAGTTTCATTGTGAATATCTTCTGGTCTTTTGATATAGACACCTACCTTAATGAAGTTCATCTAACTAAGGTTTAAAGTATTGATATGTATCACATCATATCATGCATATCATATAAGTATAGAGGTACCTGGATACAAAAAATACTGAGAGTTTGGGCATTTTAATGACTTCAGTTGTCAAAGGTCATCCTCAGTAAGCTATCTATGAATTATTATACTGAACAAATAAAAAAACATGTAGTATTGCTTGATCAAAATGTACAATATGCCATTTTTTTTTTCATATCGTGCATGTCAATATTTTAAACCTTGCATCTAACACTTAAGATTTAAAGTCATCCTTAACAATTAATCTACTCCTGTATCTCAGGTACTTCCATCTCCTATTCTTGTGCTCTACTTTGCTCTATCAGTCTTGCCCCTTACTCCATTTTTTGAAAAATGGTAAGGTAATATTATTTCTGAAATAACACATACAAGTGGAAAGGCAAACAAGACAGCCTCCCCCACACAAACAGCATCAGATTTCCCATAAACTAACTGAATTTAGAATCAGGAACATGTTCTGATTTCTAAACTCAGGAACAACTGATGACCAAGAAGTTAGTTTAGCCACAATACATTTGATAAACTCATCAGGACTTCTAACATAGATCACTAAAAACTCTGTTATTCCTCTCAGACCAAATAGAGCTGATCACTGCTGCTGGAATGGTCCTCCAAAATGATTTTTCCTCTTTTAGAAAGACCCGGAATATACCAGCTCTGTAGAAGTTCCTGAATCAGTCCTGGCATCACCCAGTAAATGCCCATCGCATGAAAGAAGTGTGACCAAATCCTCCAAACAAAGGAACAATGAATACATAAATGATCAATTTATTCCTCCTCTTGACCACAGATCCCACAGCTTAGATCATCTAAGGTGATTCCTATTCTCATCAAGCTGCTGCTTGTTAGACATTTCCTTAGAGCTGAAGCCCAAACTAAGAAGTTGATTTTGGATGGAGTTGAGGGAATCCAGATTTGTTTAGAAGGGAAATCAGGTTCCCCTCTAGCAGTTAAACCATCCACAAAGGATTTAACTGAGAATTTCCCATCAGCCTTCCAAATCCAGGTCCAAACATCACTTAATTGGGGGTATAAAGTGAAATTGTTTAGGCAATTAAGGAGGCTCATTACCTCCACCTCCCAATCCTAAAAACCTCTATGGAATCTGGGTTTCCAGACCACTTCCCCTCTAGTTAGCTCAAAGGATTCAGCCACTGTAGCCTCTTTGTTCTCAGCCTCTGCAAATAGAATAGGAAATTTATCCTCTAAAGTTGATTCATCCAGCCACCTGTCATTCCAAAACCATATTCTATCCCCATTTCCCACCTGAAATCCCACTCCATTGATTCATTATAGCCTTCCATAAAGAGCATCCATATGATGGAAGGTTAATAGCAGTTATCCATCCACCTGGTTGAAGGCCATACTTAACTGCAATGAGCTTTCTCCACCAACTATTTTCTTTCATTCCAAATCTCCGAACCCACTTCCCCATTAGAGCTGTATTGAAAGTTTTTCAGTCTTCTCAGACCCAATCCACCTGAACTATGCAGAGCACAGATCTTTTTTTTTTATCAGAAACGGTAACTTTCATTAAAGGTAAATTAAAACTGAGATACAGGAGTCAACCATTATTAGAAGAGGTTGATCTAATAAACACCAACCATTACAGCACTTCCCAGTAAAGTCTCTCCCTTACATTCCCTTGTTTAGCTAAAGCATCAGCAAAACCATTTGCTGACCTCCTTACCCACTTGAAACAAACACCCACCTCCCTTGTTATGCTAAGTATTTCCCTCATTAGCTGTCTATATTTCCAAATTCCCAGCTATCCTGATTGCATAGCACATATCTTATCCCAAGCCACCAAGTGAGTTTGCTTCTCATCTTCCCAACCTTCCCACAAAAAATCTCTTTGTAATTTTTCAATTCTCTTAGCCCCTTTACTCGGTATAGGAAAGAGGGAGAGGTAATAAGTAGGAAGATTTGCAAGTTTACTTTCGATCAAAGTCACTCTTCCCCCTTTTGAAAGATACTCAGTCTTCCAAATCGCCAGTTTTCTTTCCATTCTTTCTAAAACAGAGAGGCTTTGAATGCTTATCTGATTTTATCTAATTTATTCCCCAAGACAGATTTCCTTATTCTCTTGAGATTGAATGCTTACCTGATTTTATCTATCTCATTCCCCCTGTATTCCTAGCCCATTCCTTCAGGCTTTAAGAGAGCTTCAAAATCCCATAAGCCTGTCTGACCCGCATTGTTGATGAATTGGGTCAGAACCTCCATAACACACAGAAAAGGCAGGGGGGGGGGCTTTGAATGCTTATCTGATAATCTGATTTTAACTAATTTATTCCCCAAGACAGATTTCCTTATTCTCTTGAGATTGAATGCTTATCTGATTTTATCCATCTCATTCCCCCTGTCTTCTTTACCCAGCCCATTAGTGAAACTTCCACTTCGCTATTGCTCTACAAGGAACCAAATGCTGATGATACTATGGAGTTATTTTTCATATCAAACCAATAAGATCCATCATTACAAGCCTTCAGTTTCCACCTAGCATCCACTCATTTAACAAATTTCAAAGGTCTGAACTCCAGTTCCGTTAACTCTTCATTCGAGGTTGGTTGACAGTGTGTTCTGTACTCATGGCGATGGACTAAAAGGCCCTCCATTACTTGCTATATTGAATAAGAAAACCAAATAGTGTTGATGTTGAAACTTGTGAAAGATTGTTTCTTTTCATTTTGTGTGGATAGTGGATCAGCACATTTTAAATGAAATATAACTATAAAAGAAACAAAATAAATGTTGTGATATAAAAAGCTCACCAAGAGATGTGCCATTAACATACTGAAACAAGCTGTAAATTGTGGGTTCTTAGGTTTATCCAATTTGTTGGCCTTTGTTACTATCTTCTCTTTAGGCTTAACCAACTTTTCTGCTTTAGGTACCCTCTCCTCTTCAGCCTCGACTGCAACAGCCCTTTTTGACTGAGTGCACCCACCTACATCAGATAAGCCTATTGATAAACTGCCAATAACATAACAATAAAAGTGGCAGAATATTGAAAAAAAAAAGTATTTATAACAACTTACATTTCTTTCTCCTAACCTCTTGAGGGTTCCTAACAAAATACACCCGCTTTAAACTAGAAGTATTCTTGTTTAAATCTTCCTTAGCTTCTTCTGCTTTTCTCCTACCACCATTTGTACAAGTCGAAAATTCTTCCTTCTCGCAGGAAGTACTATCAAATATCAGAACATCGAATGATGAATTGTAGTTATATCTGAAAACTAAAAAATATCCAGATCTCAAAGAATTATCTTGTACGAATTCCTTCCAACCGTCCTGGAAAAACCAGTTGTCTTCATCTTGCGCCATCTCCACAGACCAAAACCTCCCAATACGACTCCTAAGGATGACCCTCTCAGGTATTACGCCATTGAAGTGCTTGATAAAAGGTGGTGGCACACGCTACAAAATAAATATCATCACACAGTCAATCACAACGAAAGAAAAAAAAAATCATGGATATGATTTCTCATCTATTTCTGTAACTACTCCTTTAACTTCTCTTATTTATTCTGTTAACTTCTCTTGATTACAATATATTAAGCTTCTTCATTGATGCTACCGAAGAAAACATTATCTCTTTCTCGGTTGCAGGAAAAAAAAAAGAAAGTGCAGTAAAATTTGCATCTATAAGAAATCTCATCGAAACCCAGTATTGTTTGAAATCGAAGAAGATATGGAACAGATAGAAGATAATACCAATCGTTCGGAGCTTTGATCGGGGAAAAATACTTTGAAAAAATGCGGACTCTTGTCATGATTAAAGGCTCTCCTGCGAGCCTGAACCATTTCCAATTCTATTTCTTCCCGTGAAAACCTTTGTAGAACAACAGGGGAAAAAGATCTTAAAACCCCGGTACTAAGTTGTAAAGACTTCGGACTTTGGAAGGACAGGGAGTGTAAACAGAGCAAACAAGAATGGTTGTTGTTCCGCGCCAAAATTAGAATAGAAAGATACTGTACTCAATGAGTCCGGATCTGCTGCGCGCAAATGCTATTAAGAAACTACAGCCGCACATCGGGAGCATCTGAATTGATGCTAATTACACGAATTTATTTTATTGTTTGCGCTACTAATTCAACCCACGCCACACATCTGGAACATTGTCTCAAGTGAATCCCAGCTGTCGTACATAGTATATTTCCAGATATGCTGAATATTGATTCGGACGGTCATACCGTTCGGCCCGAAAACCGGTCAGGACATTGCTTAGGTTTTGGCCCTGAATCGTTAGCTTTCCAAGAAAGAAACTGTTGAATTTATCAGCGACATGCTAATCCAAGCGATCAAACCATCGATCCATTTGACCCGAATAACGATTTTAACCTTTTTTTTTTTAACTTTTAAAATATGATAGACTAATCCATTCAGATTGAACGGTTGAACCATTGACTTAAAACCGGGTGGCCAAAGCAATTGCAGTTCCAAATCAATTTTTAAAAATTGCCTTTTTATTAATCATTTTCATACTTCTAAACAATCATACTTCAAACATACATTTTAATGGCATTCTAAAAATTCTACACATACATAAATTAGATGCATCATACATAGTTGTTTATACATGGATACATACATGTATATATCCTGCAATGCACAAATTTTGTTAAGCGAAAGCTACACAATAATAACATATAAGAGTATACAATTGTTTTATGTTTTTAATTTTTTAAATAACTAATAACAATTTATATTTTATATACTACTTCTAATAATTTTTTTACAATACAAAAATAACAATAATTCATGTCAAATAGGATTGTTGATCAAACAAATGAAACTAACCAACTTGACCCAACTCGATCCGAGTTGATAGGTTTTCTAGTATTTCCAATCAGCTTTGGTTCAGCAATTTCCGAACCCAATCAGGCTGGGTTAGTTTTAGTTTGGCCATTTGTAAATCGACTAAAACCGAACCGATCCAACTATGAATATACATTAACCTTTTATATTTTAAAAATAATTTTTAATATGGGAAAGTGAAAAAATTTTCATATTTCTTAGTCTAGCTAAAATATTTATACAAAAAACATAAATTTAATTTTTAATAATACAAATGTAATTTTTAAATTTAAATTTAATTATAAGTTTCATTTTTTGAACTGATTGACTATACCAAAAATTGACTCAAATTGATACAACCTAAGTTGACCAATTTAGTTGGTTTTGGGTGATCAACTCCCCAATCTAACCAGGTTGATTTGGTTAGCCAAAAAAGCCTGCAACTTAACCAAACTGACCCATGAATACTCCTAATTTTTAGCTAAATTAATAGTCTAATTTCTAATAAATAATAATAGTTTAATCTCCAATAATTATTGAAAATTTATTGCAAAAATACACAATTATTGAAAATAAATTTATATAAAAAATATAATAAATAACTAACAAAATACAATAATTACAATATTGTTTAGCTTTCGGTTAACAATAAATATTGAAAATATATTAAATTAGTTAATAAATAGTGTAATCACAAATAATACTTTAATATCTAATAAATATTAATCAATAAATTATAACAACATTACATAATTACTAAAAATAAATTTATAACAAAAATACAATAAGTACAATAAATGAAATTTAAAATGTTAAATAAGAGTAGTTTAATCTACAATAATTATTGAAAAATTTTTGTTAAATAACAAAACAAAAATATATTTATACATAACTATTGAAAATATATTTAACACAAAAATACAACAAATGATTACTAAAAATACAATAAATAATAATTTTAGTATATATAAATATATAATAAATATAGATTAAGATTTTAAAATTATTATTAATAAATAATAATTTTTTGAAAGTTATTTTCTAGAATTATTAATTGATATAAGTGAAATTATTTGTTTACAATATTATTTAGTTATTTACATAATATCATTATTTAATTTTTTAAAATACTAATGATTTACTGAACTTAATAGTTTGTAAAATTATAATTTATACTATTATTACATATTTTCTTTATTAATTTTGTAAACTATTAAATTATTATAATTTGAATACTATGAAATATATTATAATTATTTTCTTCTTTTAGGAAATTTTTAAAGTTTATTACATAATTTCGTTATTTTAACTATTTAAAATTTATTTATGTTAAATATTTCATTATTTAAAACATTTATTAAATAATATGTAAAATATTTAAATTTACTTTTGTTATTTGGATTTTATTTTTTAAGTTATAATGTAATATTAAATATTTTGTTATATAATTATTTATCTATTTTTAATATTTTGTTGTTTAAGATACTTAGTTATTAAAATATTTAAATAATATTTTATTTTTAATGTTAAATTTATTATTTGAGCAAGATTTAAATTGACTAATCCATTAACTTATTATTTATATTGTCCGTACATAATTTTGTGATGAATTTTGAAAAAATATAAAATTATTAATAATATGAATATTATTAAATATATTATAATTATTTTTTGTGTTTTTATAAACATTTTAAAATCATTATATAATTTTTTATAATATTTAAATAATTCTTAAACTTTTTAATTCAAACTTTCTTTAGATAGATACAGATAAAAGTGGGGGAGGGGATAAATAGGAATTAGAGATAATTTAGGAGAGAAACTCTTTACTAAATTGTAGATAATTTAAAAGATAAATAGGAATTAGAGATAACTTAAGAAAAAGTGGGGGATAGTGGTGCCACTTTGCTAGGCATTAGAAAAGCAAATCCTTCTTTCTTTGTCTATTGGTTCATTGGTTGTTATAGAGGAGATTATTTAGGTGGGGGAAGCATTTTAAGAGAAAGGAGAGGAGATTATTTAGGTTGTTGGGAGCATGTAGAAGAGAGAGAGAGAGAGAGAGAGAGAGAGAGGGAGGAAAATCAGGATGCCTTGATTAATAGGTCACGTTAATTGGCAAATAGACTCTCTTGCCACGTGGCCTATTGAGAGGAAAGACAGAGTGTAAATGAGAGAGCTGGAAAGGGGTAATTGGTAAAGGAGAAAGTAGAGATGTTTAAGGAAAGAAGAGAGAAGGGGGAACGGTGAGACCTAATCGCTTTATAATATAATATAGATATAGTACTTAAAATAAATGTTTTATACAACAATTATACATATAAATGTGAAATTAAGCATGGTTTGAAAAGACTAAAGCCTCAATCCTAAGAATAGAAAGTTTTATTTCCGTCCCCTCTTTTGACTTTTGGTTTAGATGGTGGACTGAAAAATGCATCGATCAAGGAGAGAAAAAGGAGGAGTTCTTGGTTGTGTCCTCTATTATCCTTTGAGGTGTAAATTTGGCTGTGTTAGGCTGGCACGACACGATACATGCTTTTGGCGGGTCATGTTGTGCTGGCCCGTAGGCCAAGCTGGGTCGTGCTTCCCTCCCTTGGGACACTTCGGGGGGTCGGCTCGACATGACCCATGGCCTGTGTTGCAGGCTGTGCCTACACAGGCCTGTGTTGCAGGCTGAGCCTTGGGTCAGGCTGGGCCGCAAATTGGGCCAAGCCATGAGAGGTATATTTAAAAAAAAATAAAAGGTTTAAAGTGAAATACAAAATAGACAAAAAATAAAAAAAAGGTCTTAAAATTTTATTTTATATGAATTTTGATGTATATAATTGTTTAAACATGCAATAATAAAATGAAATAGTATAATTAAATTGTAAATAAAATTATATATATATATATATATATATATGGGTCATTCTGCAAGCCATGCCACATGCTGGGTTGTGTCGGCACACAGGCCACGGGCGACATGATGAGTACAGTTGTGTCGTGCCATGGACCTAAAATCCTAGGCCTGGCACGGCCTGTATGATTATATCATGCTCGGTACAGCCCGCATTCTGTCATGTTGGGCCATGGCGGGCTGACCCAAAATCATGTCGGGCCATGGTTGATACGACCCAATTTACACTTCTAGTTATCCTTTCATCAATTTGGAAAAGTAGAAATGCTTTCATTGTTGAAAACTTTGCTATAAACCCATCTATTACTCTTGTTGTATGATAAAGGAGAGAAACTTCCCGATAAGGATGGTTGCCTTCTCCTGCTCTTGAGTTTTTTGACTCCCCCTGGTACAGGTACTATCAAAATTAACATAGATGGTAGTTTTTTAGTCCAAGCTAAAGCATTGGCAATCCTGCAGGGCTTAAAGCTTTCATCTCTATTGTGTAGCTCATCCTTTTTGTTGGAAAGTGACTATAATCTAGTGAATGTAGTTAACAAGGGCAATTTACCAGTGGCCAAGGATGCGATGTTCTTAGTTCAGGATATAATAAACCCTTATCAAAGATAGAAATGTATCTTTTTTCTTTTGTAAATAGGTCTGCAAACTCTGTGGCCCATAGCCTTTCTGCAAAGGGTCTTACGGAGTCAGGTTTGTTTATTCAGGCTTGCCCGAAGTGGATCCAAGAGCTTGCCCTGAAGGACTTATGTTCTTTTTCTTCCTGCTAATATATTTGTTACTAAAAAAAAAAAATCCTAATCCAATCTAAAGTTAAATCAGATTCATATTTTTATTTAGGTTGGATTCGGGCTACCCAACTCAAATTGCAGCCCTAATCAAAACCCTCTCATGAATTTTGATGGATACCACCATTGCCACTTTTTTTTTATAGAAACCTGGATGTGCTACACAAGCTTAGGGGTAGCACATCCCCAAAAGTCTCCATTACAAATAGCTACTAAACCACTCGGAAGATTACAAAGATCAAGATGCAAGCAACCAAACCTAGAATGAGCTTCATTAGCAATCCAGTCAGCTGCTTGATTCGCCTCTCTGAACACGTGTTTGTAACTTACTCGACCCTCCAGCTGATCCTTCAACTTTAGGCAATCTTGGATAATATTCCTTAGGTTCCAAGGAGGATGGGACTGGTTCTTGAGACAAGAGATAACCAGCTTTGAATCCCCTTCAATAATCTCCACCTCCGCCTCCCTGAAGTTTGCCACTAGGTTGTGAGCCTCCCACACAGCCCATGCATTTGCATTGTTGATCATAGAAACACCAAGAGTGTAGCCTTTGAAATCTAGAATCTCACTCCTATGGTTCCTAACCACCGCACCAATAATACACATACCAGTGGTACGACGAGAAGCATCAAAGTTAATTTTAATTGATCCAACTTCAGGAGAGATCCACTTAATGTTCTTCCAATTATTGAAATTGGGTCGTTTTTCAACTCCCTGAATTCCTTGAAAGCCAAAGCTGCTCTATCAATAAGCCACCATCACCACTTTTACCATAGTATGAGATTGGCTGAAAACACAGGTTAACATTTCTACTATCAAATCCTTCTTATTGAAATTTCAAAAAATGGTGGATTAGAGAAAATACCAAAAGGGTGTCCATGTCCTACGATATGAATTGTTTTTCTTATTGCTGGTTTAAAAAACAAATCAAAACCATCTAATTTAAAATCAGATTGCTTTTCAAGACAAAAACATAAAAATCATATTCTAGCTGTATATGTGCCTTTTGTTTTCAAAAGTAAAACCCAAACATGCTCTTGAAATTTTAGTTTCTAGTTTCAAAAACATATTTTCATGTAATTATTTTATGAGTCATGTTTTATAAATCATATAATTTTTACACTACAAAATTCATTTTTTTTTATTTTAAAGCAATTATTTTGATGGTTAAAAAACATGTATTGTTTTTTTAACAGAACCTTATTTTCTATTGAAAAAAAAATCAACATATTTTTGTTTTTTTTCTTTCTGTTGATGTAATTTCAAAAACAAATGAAAACAAAAAATTCAAGATGTATAACGCACCCCAAATTAGCAATGCGTATTATTCAAAAGAATAAACCCCCAATATTTCCAATATGTGCGAGTGCGACATATATATGGAATTCAAATAACCAAATTGTGATTGTTGCGTTTGGTTGCAGTGCAATTTGATTTGCACTAGTACAAATGCATGAGAGTGCAAATCAAATTATGCAAAATTTTGATTAGCTTTGTTTTGAGTTTTACTTTATTCTGCTTCATGTCTTAATTTACTCCATTTATACTGCAATCAAACAAAATAAGCTAAAATTTGAAAGAAAATATGTCAGAATTTACACTCAAATCATTTGCACTGCCATAGTTTTGCATCAGTACAAATTTGTTTGCATTGCAACCAAGCACAGCCTTAGTTACAAATGGCACCTCATAAAGGAATTTTCATGGCCATAAGAACTATATAGTGCAGCAACAAGCATATAACGCAGCTACCTGTTACAACGTCGAAGTACAATCTAAGCTTGACCTTTTAGCTTTGAATCATTCTCTTATCATTTAACTTAATCTAGACATAAATAAGCTTTTAGCTTCTGCTCAACACTTACATCTCCAACTGCATTAGTATCAGCTTTGACACCCTAGACGCAATACCGAATTATTTACCTCCAACCACAGTATTCCCTCTACCACCAGTAAGGACCAAGGGAACACACCCCCACATAGTCAAGTGGTCCTTGTGTTAAAAAGAACTGATACATTGCTTCTTCGCTTTAAATTGTTCAGTTCCTACATGATCATCCTCACTTCTTCGATCTTGGCTCTTGGTACTATCCATTTTTGAAGTCCCTAGCCCAGATCGGATAATATATATCCGCACAATACTTCCTTTTCTGCCTCTCTGTCCTGTAAATTCAAAAATGCACTTGTCATTCTTTCGCAGGTTGCTTTCCCTCCAGAAAGCTGACCACCCTGTAGAAAACGTAGCTCGGCCATCCTTCCAGAAAGAGACTTTTACAGGCCATGACTTCCCATACAGATCATAAAGGACCACATGAGGCTTTATGTCAAGAAGATTTATTATTACCATTTCTTTTGGAACAATCTGCAGCCAGCAGTCAAGGCATTATACATATGAGAACGAAGTTCAATGTCTACCTCTGCAGTATAATGACAAAATTTGAAAGAGAAGATTATTGGTTAACTTTTACAGGCCGATATATTTTAATCTTGTAAACAATCATCATCAAAATTGAGGAACAGGAAAACATTCATATGGCAGCACTTTCAAATTAGTAATGCAGGAAATAGTGCTAAATAATGACTATAGTTGCAGGTGTACCATGGATTCTGAAGAAGGGAGAAATGTTTTGGTTCAATCTACAACATAGAAAGGGTTGTATCATATAGCCAACAAACCCTAGGAACGGCTACACTATAAATTCATCTCATAATTTGGTGACGAAATTACTTCTCCAGAAACAACCTATGTTATCCAGATTCGGCAGAGATATGGCTGAAGAAGGTTTCAGATGTAAAATGTCAACTAAAACTGGATGTCCAAGATGGCATCTTTCTAAAGGTATTTGGGTATCATAAGAAATAAATTAAGGCAACTATACTTGGCATTTATAACTCTCCACCACAAGCTGTGTTCTTTTTGTCTAAACTTCAACAGCCATATACCAAGAACTTCATTCATAAACTTTCACAACTCACAATGCAAAAATCCAGGCACTACATGCCCCTGGAGCTATGTGTAGGAATAGAGATAAGAAAGAAAAATAAATGGCAAGATATCAAACTATACCTTCAATGAAAGTAACCCCAGTTTGCCCCCACCCTGCAAAAATTACTCTAGTGAAAACCCCAATAGAAGCTTTTCTTTAAAGCCCAGTAGGATGCAGGAAGTTTCCTAAATAAAATGCAACATAGAGCATAGTTTTCAAGGTATTAAAGCATGGAGGGGGGGGGAGTGCCTTGTCACCTAGGCATCACCTAGATGATAGAATTTTGTATATAGAAACCATGAATCCTAGGGTAATTCCCTAGGTTCCATAGCAACCAGTAACCATCTTTTATTGATAATTATTCATAAACTTCATAAAAAAGTATAAGCTTCATATTAAAACATAGAAAATCAAACAATATTGACGATGTTGATAAAGATAAAGACCGTCTTAACTCTTGATTGGAGAGAATTATAAGTTCTCCCCTGCTTATTGATTCAGGTTTTGAAGTTTGAGGGTTCAAGACAACATAGTCAACATGTGTGTTGATTCAGCCCTAAAAAATAAGAAAATAATAAAAAGAAACTAATATATAAACCCACAAAATGAATATTTTAATTTAATAATATCTATTTAATTATTATAATATCAAAAAACAAAGAAATAAAAGTGTTTCATAGTGGCATGTACAAAATAGGTAAGTGATTAAACAAGGTGACCATCCATGGGCACCTTGTCACCTAGGCATCACCTTGACAACTATGACATAAAGATCCATAATATTCTCTGTCCATACCACCATATAAACAGTTCACCATTGTTAAGATTTATAAGTATCCTCAAAACCCCTTCAAACAGCAAGGCTTGCATATAAAGTATCTGAATTGCTATTAAGAAGGAAAACCATGTTCACCCCCAACAGAAAGCCTTCTAACATTCAATCCTTCACCTCTCTATTGCCACTTCACTAGAGCCTCTGCCAGTGTGATGCAAAGAAATGGTATGAAACCATCAAATCTGGAGATGCTGGAGTAACTCCTTGAAAACTCCTCTGGAGAACCATCAATAAGAGAAGATGCTGCATAATTCAACCCTCATTTCAGATCAAAATTGAACTGGACAAGCATATGCTCCAACCATTCCCATACACCTCATCATGGGCTACTCCAAAATCCAACTTAATTTTCAATAAGCTTTCTAACCGCCAACATGTCATTGAGAATCTACTATCCATTAGAAGAAACTATGTCTTCAGGAGATAGGCAAAAATAGAAACCTATTTGTCATCATCAAAACTTTCAAGGAATATCATTGGACTTCATATACTGTATATTCTAGTACACTCATTTCATTTAATATATGGAATTTGAACCCTTGACACATCCCTGATTCTAGCTGAGAAGCAAACCCCACTCAGCTTGATGGTAAAGAAAAAACCTTTATACCCCTTTCTATGGAATCAGAGGATGTTGGTTAAAAATACTTGCCTTCCAGAACAAAAAACACACCTTGCATTTGGTCACAAACAATCTCCTCCTAAAAAGAGATGGTTTAAAATTCAATCCAGGAACCTTTAAATTTTAAAAAATTCTTTAACATAATTTGAAAATATGTTTCCACTGCAGGACAGAACAATTTGCAACTACATTTTGAAGTTATGGCAAGCAATACTTCAGAGGAAAAATTAATGATCAACTCATGTATAAATTGTCATATAGATAGAAATAAGATCAAAATAGTTAGGTAAAAAACCAAAGTTCAAGTCAAATTAAGGAGAGAAAATCCTTTTAACATGGAATTGACTTGGTGCAACGGTTGGGTTGCTCAATTGCGACCTGGGTGACCAGAGTTCAAATCTTGGAAGCAGCCTCCCTGTATGTGCAGGGGTCAGGCTGCATACATACATCCCTCCCCAGACCCTGCATTGGCAGGAGCCTCGTGCACTGGGCTGCCCTTTATATCCTAAATGGAATATCCCCATACATAAGTCATCCTCTTATAACTCACCCGACTTGTCATGGGGCCATTTGACAACTTCCTTAACAAAGACAACATTATGGAGGGACATGCATGAAGACACCACAAATCAGCATCCAAAGACTGCTGCATATCCATTTTCAAATCCATCATCTTCCTTCACCAGTTCACCTATCCATTTTCTAGTCCCCCAACCCCATAGATGTTCTGTTTCCATTCAGCATCCTCTCTCATTCAACAAATATCCCAAGGGACAAGCTTCTCATTTACACTAAAACAAGGCTGTTAGAATCATGATTGCTAGTAATAACAGCAGAAAAGCAGAAAATTACTTGTTAAAAGGACCTTATCAACAAAAGAATGCTAACACCTTATGAGAGCTTTCTTCTATGCACAATAGACAGGAGTTTCAGAAAGAAGATAAAATGTCAAATGTAAAAATATAAAATATAGCATCAGAATAGAAGTTAAAAGACTCACCACGGTGTATGGCATACTCCGTTTAACATACACTGTAAAATGCGGATTCTTGGGTTTAAAAAATCGAGCAGTTTCAATCAACCTGTCTTCTGCAGCATTGGCTGAAGAACTCCTTTTTGATTTAGTAGATCCATCTACAACATGTAAGCCTCTACTTAACTGTTGCTAAAGAAAAATTAAGAGAAAGTGGTAGAATGTTAAGGAGATAAACATGATATAAAAACTTACACTTCGTTTCCCCACTCATTTCATGGATCCTTTCAGAATAAGTTTCTTTAACCTGGGTTTTCTTGTTAAATCGTCCCCTTGCATCTGATTCTTCCTTTATGTTTACAAATGAAGGCTCCCTGTGTTTCCTATAATCCAATGGTTCATTCTCCTCACAGCCACTTTTACAATATAAACTTTCATTCTTTTCGCAACCACTTCTACCAAATATTTTAACATCAAATACAGAATTACCATCATATTTGAAGACCAAAAAATCTCCGAGTTCCAATGAATGATGTTTTACAAAACCCTGCCAACCATTCTGGAAGAAAATATCATTTTCAATTTGTTGCAACTCCACAGACCAGGTCTTCCCAGTAGGATTTTTAAGGATGGTCCAGTTCGGAACCACTCCATTGAAGTGCTCAATAAAGGCAGGTGGTATGCACTGCAATATACAAACTAGCCGAGCTTATTTCAAAAAAGATTAAAACAAGAATACAATGAAGAAAATTATGTGCTACCCAATTCCATACTATGTTTCCTTCTTTACTTTTACATATAGTGCATATTGCATCATTTGCTGTGACGATCATCATATACACACCATTATTTAAAAGGTAGAAGCTTTGGGATTGGGAGCACAAGCCAACCATCAAAAAGTGGATCCATTTTTTCACAAACAAAATATTGGAATGAGGTCAAATGAATTTTCCCTGAATGAATGCCTTTTCAGTTTTCTTAACAGCCTGAAATGAATCCACTTCTGTTGACCATGGTGTGGGTTGAAATGCTATACGGAACTGAATTAAAATAGTTTCATTTTCCATTGCATCGAAAGAGGACTAACTGTGTAGAATAAGGAATAGCATATATATCATCTATTTCTGTGTTCTCTCTTTTGATATCTATTTTTCGACCAAAAAAAGTGTAAATCAAATCGCAGCTCAAAAAAAGTGTAAATCATATTATTTTCTATGAAGACCAATATATATAGTGATTAGTGCAGTACAACAGAGAATAGTTTAGGAATGGCCAATAGAGCAGCACTACTGGTAGCATGATGATCTTTATTCTTTTACATGTCCCCTGCAGGAAAGCGTGAAATATCATTTCTTGTTAACCAAGAAAATTTACTACATTGGTGACAGAACGTGGAGATCAAGGAAGAAAACCATGACCGTGAGCCCATTACTGAAGCCAAAATCCTCACACCAAGGATTAACTCAAATGGTTAGTGGAGAATGCCCTTGATAATGTTACATTCAATGTCCCACCATAAGATAATTCCTATGATCAACCTATTAAAACATAACATCATTGTTTCTTTCAAAATCCCATTCAAAATAACCGCAAAGAGAAGTTGCTATTGAATCCGTCTATCTACCTATAAATGAAGGATAGACCATGAATAAAATAGTAAAGCTCTTCGAACTAGTTGATTGAGAAAAAGAAAAAGGCAAAGAAATCATTCAGAGGTGGCGGAAAACATAGAACCCCAATAAAATTACAGAGAAAAGGAGGATTGTTTTGAATAGTATATGATTACCAGTTTATCAGAGCTGCGGGAAGGGTAAAATATCTTGAAGAATTGAGGTCTCTCAAGGGAAGAGATTTTTCGCTTGCTAGTTTTCACCATTTTCTAGCTTCTTTCTCCAATAGACTGTGAAACAGAGACACCAAAGAAAGAGTGAGACCGGAAGAGTAGGGTTTGTGTGGACGAATTGCCCAGGAGGGAGTCAGTCAGCGTTGGTGGGAGTGGGTACTGGGCAGAGTGTAGCTTAGAGCTAGAGGTGTTAGAAATTTGGGAAGTAGACATCAAGTATTAAACCATTAACCAAGAAAATGTTAGAATTAGACTGGTAAACCTGTGACACTTGACAGAAGGTCTTTACCATTGACCAATTGGTCCAATTCCCTCCAAGAAAAAAAGCATAATAAAATGACATTAATCCCAGGGATATCACGTCTACCAGATTGATCTATAAATCTCGGGCTTCGTTCCATGGATTCAACGGTTAAGCATAGAAGCACTTACATTACAAAATTAGGTCTCACCACACAATGTTACGACATTTCTGCATGCCCCCAGAGGGCATACCGCGTTACGCTCGATGCTAGGTGCCTCAGTGGTAGTGGTAGGGATGGCAATTTTTTGGGACCCAACTTCTCCGACCCCATATATATATATATTAAATATATTTAAAAAATTATTTATAATTTAAAATTTTTATTTATTTAAGTAAATTTATTTTTTAAATAAATACTATTACTTAAAAATTTTGGGAATTCGGGTCCACACGAGGAACCCATCCCTATCAGGGATCGGGGACGGAGAATATGATCCTCACCTCGAACCTATTCCGTTGTCATTCCTACTCGGTGGTGTGTTCCTATTATAGAAACTCATGTTCTACTAAACGTAGAAATTCATTGCATCGCCATTGGCCTCGTTTGCAACCGTCGACGTTCAAAGTTTTGAATCGATGTAAATCAAGAACGGTGTAAACTTTGATTTTTTCCATGCTTGAAAGGAGAGTATAATCTAAGTAAAACCTATTAAACGTAAAGTTTTACATTTATCGATGCTTGGAAGGAGAGTGTAATCGAAGTAAAACCCATTAAACGTAAAGATTTACATTTATCGATGTAAATACTATATTGATTTTATTGTATAAATACTACATCGATTTTACGGCAAAGTACAGACATGCTCAGTGCATATTTCTGATTTTCATAAAATGTCAACAATCCACACTTTATGCATCAACACCCACTCGTGAATTAGCATCAATTCCAAGCTGGCACCTACCCCAACGATACTTTGGGCCTACCCCATCAGTACTTTAAGCTTACAAACTCTAACACTGGGCTAAACCATCATTCTCCCTTCGGTCACTTTTACGGTTCAGTTTTACATTGATTATCGATAACATTTTACATTGATTTCAAACACAGTCTAAACATTTATACTTGATATCTAAGAAAAGCAATAATAAATCTACTTATTAACACTTAGACATCATTAAGCACCACATCAGCAACACAGCCTACCTATTGGAGAAAGTGATAAAATGAAACTTCCCCCAACAATAAGTGTTCATATAAATCAGGCCCGCTTTTGTAAGTTTCTATGCATATGGAATAATGAGGAAAATACTGAAGTGATGCCTATGTGACATTATTTATTCAATAAACTCCCATAATTCCAAACACTGCCTTAACGATGGCATGTAACAATATGGTTCGCGACTTCTAATAGACCAAGGCCCGAGTCAGGCCAGGTTTTTAGTTTTTCACATATTATTAACGCCCTTTAGGGCTGGCTGGGCCGGGTCTTGGCTGGGCCATGACGAGCATCTAAGCTTGTTCGTATAATTAACAAACTAGCGGGGGAGCCCCTGCGAATTAAAAAATGTTAAAAATTAAATTCAATTCCAAGTTCCATAAAATCAAGTTCCAAGTGTAAGAGGGGCAACATATAAAAAATGTTAAAAATGGATTTTGAACCATTTTAAGCAACAATTTCCATATTAGAAAATGGTGAAGCTCAAGAAATCGATTTGAAGAGTCTAAGTTTGAAATGTTAGATGCGATTACCCTTAAAAACCCATCTATCTATATCTATAATTGTACATGTAATTAACATTATAAGAAAATACATCCATATGTAAAGTACAAATTTACACCAAATACAAATTCTAATCTCTCCTATATGCATTCCCTATGTGAAGTAGCACACGTTCAACCTCCACAAGAGCAAGATGTTATCGGACCCTCCTGTCTATAACTATCTAAGCTATTCCTCCCAAACAATCAAGTCATTGTTAGTAACTATCCAAAGTACAACAATAAGCAACTGTATATATGAATAATTCAAATTTTTGATAGGTTCTAGGAAAAAAAATGCATTCATTGTAAAAAACCATGATCTATAAGGTTGATATTTGTAATAATGAACTTGATGGTACGCAATCCGACCGGTCCTAGCCGTCAACGATCTTGCCTCGGGCTGGAGCACAAGGTGCCTGAAACGGGGGAGAAAGCGAGTAATCTCCGGGGAAGAATCCGGTGAGAATGCTCCGAAGCTCAAGTTAGTATTTCCTCAAAGGCAAGATAAAATCAAATGGTGCAAAGTTCACATACCTTTCTTCTTGGGGGGAAGGGGGCGTTTTATAACCACTTCGCGCACTCACTCCTAAGCTTCTGTCAGGTCGGGTATGATTACCCCTGCGCTTCTGTCAAGTCGGTTATGATTACTCCTGCGCTTCTGCCAGTTCGGGTGTCATCACCTCTGCTGGGGCAGAACCGCCACTGTTCTCTTTGTCGGAGCTGTCTCTGTAACTGGAGATGGCGGTGGCGGGTGGCCGTTGAAGTGCGGCTGTCAAGCGTCAGATCCCAAGTCAATCAGGTGCGCCGCCTCAGGATACGGACTTCTTCGATGTCAAGAACGGTATGGTTGTTCAGTTCGGCGTCCTGGAGGCGAAGTGCTGGAGTGGTGTGCAAGGTGAAGTCTTGAGTTCAGATGGAGGTGTGGCCCGAATTGCCATGGGGTGGCCCAATTCAGATTGTTGCCCGTTGTGTTCGTAAGGCTCGGGGTCTAAGGGAGAGACCAGGCTCCTTACGGGGAGTTCGGGCTCCTTGTAGGGAATTCGGACCGCTGGTTCCTCCTTTCAGAGCTCACGCCTTAGGCATGCTGTTGTGCCGAGCTGTTAACTTTGCCACGTGTTGAATGGTTATGAGGTCGGGCCAAATCTTCCTTCATTACTAATCTATAATTGTACTGTTAAACAACCAAGTTAACCATTTCATTGGGTAAAAATCAATAGGTTGGTATCCTTTCCAATTTTCTTAGCAAAAACCTATGCAAAGAAGATTAGGGCTAATAATAAAGTGTAAGATTTTCCTACGCAATCACTTTAAAAAGAAAAGTACAAATAAAATTCATAACCCAAGGAGATCAATTAATCAAGAGATAATATAGTAAAAAATTTATGGGGAGATACCACATAACATAATAAATGCCATTGGTCCTTAAGAAAAATATAAATAAATGAATAATGAATGCCTTGAGGAGTCTAATGTTGCTAGAGGATCTTATACGACTATGTACCTTTATTAACTAACTGTTGAAGCTTGTCTTTTTCTTCCATCAAAATTGTTCACCCTTGAATCCCAAAGGTGGGTATCAAGAGTCAAGACTATTATTCTAATTTGAGAAAAAAAACATAGTAGAATTCTATGTTTCCTTTTGCAGTTTAGATTATAGAAAATTAACTAGAATCTCATTCTCATATTTGAATTGAACACTTAATCATTAAAATATTATGAAAATTAAGCTAAGAAAACACAACTCTTATCACTATTGCTTTACCAAGATGTGCTCAAATACTTAATGAGTTTTTTTTTTTTTTTTTTGATAATTTGTGCTCAAATGCTCAATGAGTATGCTAATTTACAATTGTGCTACATCCTAACTGGTTCGATAGAAACACCTCTAAACTCTCCCTTACAATGCCCTCTTCTCTCCTTGGCAACAATTGTTTAACTTGAGATTATTAACTCACTATGTCTTACTTGTCTATTATAAGTCTTGAAATACATTTATGATATTCAAAATTTGAATAAAAAAAAGAAATTGAATATAAAACAGTATCTTTAGACTCCCAAACATGTCATGGAAACCACAAATACAATAGTACAAATTACAAAACCAGCATTCATGTATCAAGTTCAATTGTTGAGCCCTATCTTATTTGACCATGATTCTGCATTTGCACTCTTTCAACTGGAGTCAGAATTTGCTCCTAATGACTTTCTGAGAAAACTTGTTAGAATATATATTTGTCTTCTTAATAATTTTGAAAATAAAATGTTTAATTGCAATGCCTTGAAGCCTCCAAATATGAACAATCCAGAATCCCAATATGGAGATGAATTATCACTGTGAGAGAAGAACATCAGTTCTATGTTTTCTACACGTTTTAAGGATAGTTTAATATTAATTTCATTTATTTGGGGTAATGCTACGACTTCCTCTGCATATTTGCAGATTATCTAAGACAAACCTTTTAATAGTAACTCATAATGCTGAAGCTAGGACAGAACCTTTTTACCTGCACAAGTTTTTTGCACATGCTGAAGCTAAGATCTTCCTCATTTCTCTCAATTCTGTGTCTCCTCCTTCCAATGAGTTGTACCATTGATGCTGGGCCTTCTGGTTGTGAACCATAATTTCTAATACCAATTGGTTGTGCGGGCCCAGCCCAAAGCAAATTTGACCGAGACGTTATAACTCACAACAAATGCAGGGAAACCAGCAGCAAATTGGTTCATTCTATCCATCTGATCAGATTTCACAGGACCTCACTACTCATCCATTCAATGTGAGAGAGAGATTCGTTTACGCTCCAGTCTCCACGTTTAATTCTTGGATTGCGGTTTTTTTTTTCTGCAACAGAAAATTCAGGGCTATGATTCGATGTTTACATTTGCAAAATTTTTACTATGAAAAAAGGTATATATATATACACCAGAAAAGTCCAAAAAAAAGTCGAATACTTAAGTACCATTTGTCTCTTAACTGTACTATGACCATTAACCCCTTCGCACGTGCCACTCCTTGAAAAGCCACGCCACGTTATGACGATGGTGCAGAGCAAGAAGATGATTCCCATCTGATGGTAGTCATGATATGGAGAAAGAAAAAAACAGTGAGTTTTTAGTCTGAGTAGGTTCTGCCATATTCGTCTTTAATAGCTTATCCTACGCCTACCGTACTCGAGCTCTCTTTATTGCTGTATCTGCAACTCGAACCACAAGGAAGAAGAGAAAATAAAATCAAAATGGGGAGGTATGCAACCATAACTTCCACCCTCTTCTTCTTGTCCAACAATCTATCTGTTCTGTGTTTTTTTTTTCTCATTCTCTTTTATCGATTATGTATTTCTTGACTGGTGACGGACTGACGGTATCGTGTCTTGTTTCAGGAAGAGAAGAAACCGGAGGAGAAGAAAGTAGAATATCAGAAGAAAGGAGAAGAAGGGAAGAAAACAGAACAAGAGAAGAAGGAAGAAGCCAAGCCCGATAAGCCAAGTGGGGAGAAGGAGGAGAGGAAAACAGAGGAATCCAAGGATTCCAAGGGTTCAGAAGAAGCCAAGGAGAAGGAGCCCCCTCCTCCACCAGAAGAAGTCGTTCTTAGAGTCTACATGCATTGCGAGGGGTGCGCTAAGAAGGTCAAGAGAAGCTTGAGGGGATTTGAAGGTTCGAGTTTAAGAGATCCATTTTGACTTTGTCTTGCTCTGTGAGAGGTTATTGAATGTGGGTCTCGCCTTTTTATTTTTGTGTTGAAGTTTTTTTCCAGACAGAGAGAGGAGAGAGGAGAAGACTTCACTCACTGTTCGAGTCTTCGAGAGAAGGAGAGAGGGAGCATTACCCAAGAGAGTTCGAGAGACCCGAGGGCACTGCTGCTGCAGCTGGAAGCCCAAGAAGCTTAAGTAGGTCGGAGTCCGAGGGGTTAAAGTTAAGGAGCCGGGAAGAGGAAGAGGATGATGACGATGAGAAGCGACGACAGAAACAAGAAACCCTAGACGAAAGGAACAACGCACGGAAGAAGAGATTAAAAAATGAACAGAGCGGGGAAGCGATGGGCTTGAAGAGCAGATCGGTCATTCAATGAACCACTTTTAATTAATGGAGTTCTTATTTTTGTATTCACATTTTATATGGATCTTCCGGCCTTCTATGAGATTTTCTATTATGAATAAATAAAGAGTTTACTTTCATTACCCATAGAGTAAAAAACAAGTAGCTCGACCGGTAAAGTAGCATACCTAGGGTACAAACACCAAAGGAAAGAGACCAGCGGTCCGAACTCCCCTCGAGGAAACCAACTCCCTAAGAGGAGTCTGAACTCCCTACAAAGGGCCCGACCTCCCTACTAAGAGCTCGAACTCCGTACGAGGAGCTCGAACTTTCCCTTTGGCCCCGAGCCACACAAAGCAGTGACCCAAATAGGCCCGTCTCATGACAGTTCGGGAACCCCCTCTTATCCGAACTCAAGACTTCGCCTCGCACATCGCTCCAAGCACTTTGCCTCCAGAGCATTGAACTAGACGAACCACACCGTACTTGACACCGAAGGAGTCCGTATCCAAGGGCGGCGAACCTGACTAACTTGGGATCTGACACTTGACGGCCGCACTTCAACGGCCACCTGCCATCATCACCTGCCACCACCATCTCCAGTTACAGAGACGGCTCCGACAAAAACAGCAATGACGGCTCTGCCCCAGCAAAGGCAATGACGCCCGAACTGGCAGAAGCACGGAAGTAATCATTCCTGACCGGACAGAAGTCTAGGAGTGATTGCGCGAGGTGGTTATAAAAGGCTCTCCACCCCCCCAAAGAGGAGGTATGCAAATTTTGCGCTATCTGGTTTTATCTTGCCTTTGAAGGATTTTAACTTGAGCTCCGAAGCCTTTACATCGGGTTCCCCCCGGAGCTTCCTCATCTCCCCTGTTTCAGGTTCCCTGCTACTCAGTTCAGAGGCAAGGTCGTTGACAGCTAAGACCGGCCGGATTGCGCATCATCAATTGGCGCCGTCCGTGGAAAAGCGCTTCAAAAAGCCTCCCTCCAAACTCTCATAACCTCTTTTCTTCAAAAAACCCAACACTCATGGCTTCTTCCAGCAACGCCGGATGTGGCACGGAGACAAACACCACCGGGGAACAACTTCAAGTTCCCGTGGTGTGCGTTGGACAGTTCACCATCCCCCTTTCGGTGGATGGGATCCCCAGCTTGATTGCGCCACAAGCAGTGGCACCCGTAAACCTTCCTGCCACGAGCATCCCCTTTCCTCCCCCCATTGAGACAACCTTTACTGAACCAACTGCCGTCCCCCTGGCAACCCGCCAAAACCGGTTGGACGACCTGATGCAGTGCATGCGGGCAATGCAAGCCCAAATGCAACAGTTCCAACAACACCAGCACCAAGTACTGCACAACATCTCCCAGTATCACTATAAACAGCAATTTCCCCAACTGCCGTTGAACCAACCACTACTTCCACCTCGGCACCCTGCTCCGAGGCCGGTTAAGGCCTCCCCGCCAAGGAAAGGCCTTCCGGCCCCAGAACCCCCCTAACAGCCAGGCCTCGTCCCCAGGCCAAAGAGAGAGAAAAATCATCCCCGCCTCGCAGCTCGCAGGCGGGTCGGGAACCTCGCCCGCAAGATCGGCACCTCGGCGCTCCAAGCCCGAGTTCCCGCTCACGGAAAACCGATTCGGCGCTCTGGCAGCAAACTACCTGCATTCCGAGCCCATCGAGCTCGGCAACACGGAGGCCAGCAGCGCCAGTACAAGGCCCACTCAACAACGAAGGCGCCGACGAAGTCACCGAACCGCCAGCCGTGTCTTGTCAGAGCTCAGAGGCAAAGAAGAGACGAGCTCGGACAAGGTAGGAGCTGCCCCGATTCTCTCAGTTCCTTCCCCCCTCGCATCAGAACTCCTGGCGGTCCCCTTGCCCAGAGATTTCAAGCTCCCACCTCTGGACAAGTATGACGGGTCCTTCGACCCCAACGACCACGATGACGCTTTCCAGTCCCAAATGCACCTCGCCAGGGCCAGCGAATCGTGCATGTGCGTGGCCTTCACCACCACTTTCAGGGGGGTAGCCCGCACTTGGGACAGGAACCTAGCCCCTGGGTCGATAAAGTGCTGGGCCCAGTTCGTGCAGGTCTTCACCGCACACTTTGTCACCAGCAAACGGTGCCCCAAAACAGAGGAAAACATCTTCGGAGTAGTCCAAAGGGAAGGAGAATCCATCTGGGGCTACATCAAGCGATTCAATGAAGCATGCTTGCAGATACCGTGGTTAGACCCCGCGGTGCAGCTCGCGGCGGCCAAAAGATGAGTAACACACAAAGAGTTCAAATGGCACATCGTAGCTAACCAACCCGCAACTGTGGCCGAATTCCTCAAGCTCGCGGACAAGTTCATGAGGACAGTGGAAGAAATCAACCAACGAACCGAAGGCGGGAACGAGAAAAGAAAGAGGGAAGGCGAGCCCTCCAACCCAGTCGACAGGAAAAACCCGGCCCGGGAGCCGAAGCCAAACCAGTCGTTCCGGGCTCCCCTAGCAGTTCGGATGTATTACACGCTGTTAAACACGAGGCAGACCGAGATCTTAATGACAATCAAGGACGCCCCATACGTGAAGTGGCCACCTCGCCTATAGGGAAATCCGAACGAGAGAAATAAGAATTTGTATTGTAGTTTCCATAGAGACCACGGTCATAGTACCGAGTAGTGTAATAATCTCCGGGACGAGATAGAGGGACTCATCCGTCGCGGATACTTAAGAAATTTTTTACAGCACAACAATAATAACAATAAGGCAGATCGGCAAGGGGAGCACGAAAAGGATGCCCCCGAATCTTGTAGCAGACCTGTCGAACCGTTGCAGCGACAGCCTCCGGAAGAGAGGCCAGTTCGGGGAACCATCCATGTAATTGTGGGAGGTTCGGTGGTAGCAGGATGTACCTCGGCAGCAGCTCGGACTTCAATTCGCGAAGCAGCCCTCGAGGAACGGAACCCCCCAAAAAGACCAAAGACCGAATAACCAATCTTCTTCACGGAAGACGACGCGCGAGAGGTCCACTACCCCCACGAGGACGCGCTTGTCATTAAACTAAGGATCAACGACTTCGAGGTCAGACGCGTACTCGTAGATTCGGGCAGCTCAGCGGACATCCTCTTTAAAGCAGCATTTGACCAGCTACAGTTACAGAGGAGCGAGATGAAGCCCGCGAACAGTCCTCTGGTGGGTTTCACCGGAGAGGAAGTAAGGCCCCTCGGAAAAATAACAGTACCTGTGGAAGTCGGCACATGGCCTTGCGCGGTCAAACTCAACCATGATTTCCTGGTGGTCGCGACTCCCTCCCCATACAATGCCATAATTGGGCGGCCAATCACGCATGTCCTACGGGCGGTGGTCTCCACCTACTATTTGGCCATGAAGTTCCCTACGGACTTCGGTGTGGGGGTAGCGCGGGGCGACCAGCTCGAGTCCCGCAAGTGTTATGTTGCCGCCCTGAAGGGAAAAACCAAGGTGGCCGACGACCTTGAACTGGAGTAGCCTGCGGAGCAAGGCGAGGAACGAGCTTCGCCCACAAAGGAAACAGTCGCAGTCCCGACTTCGGCTACGGACCCAGCTCGCACACTACAGATCGGGGCTTCCGTCGAGGAACGCCTACGAACCAAACTGGTGAGTTTTTTACTTCAAAATTTAGATATTTTTGCCTGGTCCGCGGCCGACATGCCCGGTATTAGCCCCGGCCTAATAACTCACAAACTTAATACTGACCCTGTACTCAGACCCGTTAGACAAAAGAAACGCAACTTAGCCCCAGAGCGCTAGAGGGCGGTCGACGAGGATGTCGAGAAGCTCCTCGCAGCAGACTTCATAAGGGAAGTCCATTACCCGAGCTGGGTGGCCAACCCAGTGCTAGTAAAAAATGCGAACGGCAAGTGGCACATGTGTGTCGACTACACCGACCTGAACCGAGCTTGCCCGAAAGATTGCTTCCCCCTCCCCAGAATTGACCGCCTAGTGGACGCGACCTCGGGACATGAATTGCTAAGCTTTCTGGATGCCTACTCGGGCTACAACCAAATCCAGATGGACCAGTCCGATGAGGAAAAAACCAACTTCATAACCGAGTTCGTCCTGTACTGCTACAAGGTCACGCCCTTCGGATTAAAAAATGCTGGGGCGACCTTCCAAAGACTTGTAAATAGGCTGTTTCGGCCCCCGATTGGCATGAAGATAGAATGTTATGTAGACGACATGGTCGTCAAGACACAGTTTTCACAGGAATTAATACAAGACTTAGATTCTGTCTTCCAAATCCTGCATCAATTTAGCAGAAAATTGAACCCTAACAAATGCGTCTTCGGCGTCACCTCGAGCAATTTCCTAGGGTACATTGTCAATTGGCGCGGTATTGAGGCCAACCCGGACAGGATAAAAGCCATCCTAGATATGAGACCACCCCAGAAAGTAAAAGAAGTTCAGAGGCTAAACAGCCGCATAGCCGCTCTAAGCCGCTTCATGTCCAAATCAGCAGACCGCTGCCTACCTTTCTTCAAAGCAATCAAAGGCAAAGGGTTCGAGTGGACCCAAGACTGCCAGCTCGCGTTTGACGAGCTAAAAGGTTACCTCGCTAGTGTGCCAACCTTAGCCCGGCCCGAGGAGGGCGAGGTCTTAGAACTGTACCTCTCGGCAAGCGACGAGGTGGTCAGTTCGGTACTAATAAAAGAAACAGACCGGGTCCAGCGACCCATCTATTATGTTAGTAAAATTTTGCAGGGAGCAGAGACAAGGTACCCGCAGATAGAAAAGATAGCATACGCACTGGTGATAGAAGCTCGGAAACTCCGCCCGTACTTCCAGGCTCACACCATCATCGTCCTGACTAACAAACCTCTGAGGCAAGTTTTACTCAAACCCGAGGTTTCCGGTCGACTGACGAAATGGGCCATCGAACTCAGCGAGTACGACCTCCAGTACAAGCCAAGAACTGCTATTAAGGCCCAAGCCTTGGCAAATTTTATCGCCGAGTGTGCGTTTAGCCACGAAGCCCCTGAGCCGGTCGAGCCTGAGATCCCCAGTTCGGGCGAGCTCGGAGCTCTCGAGCCAATAGAGTCTGAACCCCGTGAAGTAGCAGCTTGTGTAGCATCTCTCCTGGTTAGGCCGAACGCGAACTGGGATGAGGAGCCCTGGATCCTTCACGTAGATGGCCCCTCGAACCAGCAGGGCGGCGAGGCTAGAATAGTGCTACGCGGCTCGAGCGGAACAAAATTGGAAGGTCGCAAAGCACATAGTTATCTGCAGCGATTCCCAGCTCGTGGTCAACCAAGTTACAGGCGAGTACAAAGCACGCGAGCTCACTATGATTGCATACTTGGCAAAAGTAAAGGAGGCTCTACTCAACTTCCAGTCACACTTCATCAGGCAAATCCCAAGGTCAGAGAACACTGAGGCCGACGACCTGTCCCGGCTAGCCAGCACGAGTCACAACGCCATGAGAACCATGTACATAAAGGACTTACCTCGGCCCAACATTCTCGATGGGCAGAAGAGGTCGCTCCCGTCTTTGAAGCAGAGCCGAGCTGGATCGACCCACTCACGAGCTTCCTGCTAGATGGAACCCTCCCTGCGGACCGCAATGCAGCCAAGACGGTGCAGTGCCAGTCAGCCAAATACATCATAATAGATGAACGGTTGTACCGACGATCCTACACGCTCCCCTACCTGCGATGCTTGCGACCTGCCGAAGCCGAGCTCGTACTCCGCGACACTCATGAAGGCTTGTGCGGCGGACACCTGGGGGGCAGAGCCCTCGCTCAAAAGGCACTTCGACAAGGATACTACTGGCCAACAATGAAGGCAGAGGCCGTCAAGCTCGTCAGAAAATGTGACAAGTGTCAGAAGCATGCCAATATCCACCATCAGCCTGCTGCCGACCTCAAGTACCTCACCAGTCCATGGCCCTTTGCACAATGGGGCATCGACCTTCTGGGGCCATTCCCGCCAGCAACAGGTGGGAGAAAGTTACCAGTGGTGGCAGTAGATTACTTTACAAAGTGGATAGAAGTTGAACCTCTGGCAACAGTTACAGCCCGAAACATACAGAACTTCTTTTGGAAGAACATAGTATGTCGCTTCGGGCTACCCCGGATACTGATCTCCGACAACGGCAAACAGTTCGAGGATATCAAGTTCCAAGAATGGTGCCAAAGTATGGGAATTAGTCAGAACTTCACGTCGGTCGCACACCCGCAGGCAAATGGTCAAACAAAAATAATGAACAGGGCCATCCTCCGCACACTGAAAGCACGACTAGACCGAGCTAAAGGGTTGTGGGCGGACGAGCTACCAAGTGTTCTATGGGCTCACCGAACCACGAAAAAAACTGCCACAGAAGAGACCCCCTTTAACCTCACCTACGGCACCGAAGCGGTAATCCCGACGGAAATCGAAGTACCTACGCTGCGACTAGAAGCATACGACGAGCAGACAAACGGAGACGAGTTACACACCAACCTCGACCTATTGGACGAGGTGAGAGACCTCGCGCACATCCGAACTGCGGCCTACCAGCAAAAGGTAGCTCGGTACTGTAACGCCAGAGTAAAGAAGAGGAGCTTCTGCGTCGGCGACCTGGTTCTCCGTAAGATAATGGTACCTGAACCCGGCGTAGGAAAACTCGGACCAAATTGGGAAGGACCCTACAGAGTAAAGAAAGCACTCGGGGGGGCATACGAGCTCGAAACCTTAGAGGGAAAGCAAGTACCCCGAGCATGGAACATTGTCAACCTAAGGCGATACTACCTATAGACCGCCAAGCAAAGTGGATAAAATCACCACCAAAACAGGCTGCGCAAGTGCGGTAGCCCGGACAGGAAACAGATCGGACGTATGATTAGTTCGACAAATATGCTCAGTTCGGGAGAAAGAACAACCGACACTTAAGCAAAAGTCATTCCATTTCAAAAGTATGGTAGTACATAAAAAAAAAATTTACAAGCCCGGAGCTATTTCTTCATTATCAGAAGGCACTTCAACAACACCCGAAGGCCCCGCCTCGCCCTCGGAGTCTAGCTCACCGTCAGCAGCATTGGCCATCTCCTGAGTTATGCGCGAAGTGGATATGGCGCTAAAATCGAGCTCGGGGTACGTATTTCGGATCATCCACCGGCTTAGTTTAAAACCCCTCCTGTATGAATCCACCATCAGATCATCAAAGCCCGACGAAGCAATGTACTCATCGACAGCCTTCTTCTTGGCATCTTCGATACCTTGAGAAAAGATCTGCGTCCTCTCCCTGATGTCCTCCTGAAGGTACTCGACCTGATGCTGCAGATCCAGCCTCAAGTCCGTCATGTGCTTCACCACCACTCTCATGGCCTCGACATCTCTCTGAGACCTCGCCTGCCTGATCCGTGAAAAACGGGCAGTCTCTTCGGCAGCGCGATGAGCCTCTTCGGTAGCTCGCGCCTGCCTCGAGCTCCTCTCCACCTGAGCCGCCAAGGCGTGAATAAAAGAATTCACCTACTAAAAGGGACCAAGTGATTAAAAGAACCAACAAAACGAAAGCCAAAGAGCTCTAAAAGAGGGAGAACACTTGCCACCGTGGCATGGGTAACGGCACGACAGGCCACTTGATGCAGAGGGAGATCAGTCCACGCCACGACCTCCTCGGGGAAAATAGCCTCCTTACTCCTTTGAAGAGCATGGGTCGGTGACAACACACTCCTAAAATCTCCCGGGGCCCCCGAGCCCGAGGGCCCAGCTCGCGTATGAGCAAACCCGGAGTAAGCAGGAGCACCGGAGTATGTAGGAGCCCCTATGTAGGTAGTCTCAGCATAAGGGCCCCCTGCCGGCTCCTGCATTGGAGGGACCATCTTGGGCTCCTTGGGCAGATCTTCTGGCTGATAGTCCGACACCTCGGGCTCCGCATCCCGGGGCATCCCGGGGTGAGTTTGCTTGGCAACCCGCTTTCTCCTCTTCATGCCTTGAAACAAGTGCCCACCCCGGGTCCCTCGAGAATCCATCACACCTGCAAAAAGAAGCTCGCCATCAGTAAAAAGCAAGAAAGACCGCAAGATAAGAATCTCCAAGTAAAGAACCTACCCGAACTCAGGCCGGCCACAATGAGCTTGACCTCCGTCAGATACTGTTGACACTTCAGCCCAAGCCGCGCCCATTGCCAGAGGCCCTTCGCCGTCTCTTTGTCAAGTGTGACCCCGGAGTCAGGAGCGGCCATCCCCCACCCGGTCTAAAACGGCCACCCCAGCACACTTCGCACCCCGAAATAGTCTCGCTTCCATGCTGGGACCATGTTGGGGAGCTCATGTAAAAGCTTAAAGCCCGGGCGAGGAGACAGGTTGTAAGCTCGCCTACGCCCGGGGAGGGGACCCGCTTGCTTCTTAAGCATCAAGATTGAAGAAAAAATCTCCAAATCCAACAGAAAGCTCTCTTCACAAAATAAGGAGATATTCCCCACCAAATTTCGAATGGAATTCGGGTGAAGCTGGCCGACCGTCACGCCGAAGTGGTTCAAGACTTCGAAAAGGAGGGGATGGAAAGGCAATCGCAGCCCCGCGGCGAGCTGCTCCCGGAATATCACGATCTCATCAGGAGCGTGTTCCCAAGGAAAGCTACCCGAAGGTATGAAATAAGCGTACTCCCCGGGCAAGTTATAATAGGTAATGAGGGATTGGAGCCCCTCAGGCGTCATGGTCGAAGGACCAAACTTGTCTAACATCCGACCCCGACAAGAGGTGGACGCCAAACTACCCGAAGCGCCTCGGCCTACGAGCTCGAACTCTTCCTCGAGCTCTACCTCCGGCTCGCTAGGGCTATCGGGGGATGCAACTCGGTTCGTAGAACCTGCATCAGACCCGCTGAAAGGACTATCTGAGCCATTCAAGCTAGACATCGGGGAGTGAGATGGGATCTTGGAAAGTACTCACCCGGACAAAGGCTATAGACCACAGGAGCTCGGACGAGCAGAAGACCTTGAACGTGAACTGAAAAAACCTGGGCGCGAACTGGATGCGAGCTGAAACTCGGACGTGAGCTCGAGAGAAATACAAAAGTGACAACAACTGGGGTCCCCCCCGCTATTTATACTCACAGTGACCAAAAGGCGACGGCTTAGATCAAAGCCAATCTGACGGCCTACAGCCACGCTAACCGCACGTCCCCCGAGACCGAAACGTGATTGGCGCACGTCTTTTTGAAACTGACAAAGCGTCGGCGCACATCTTTTCGAAACTGACGGAACGCCAGCGCACGTCTCCTCAGTAAAAGCGGCAACGGCACGTCTTTTTCAAATTTGAAAAGACGCCCACTATCGCGCCCCCCAAGTGGCGCGCTTTTTGAAATTTCGAAATAAAACGCGCACCGCCACATCTATCAGCGATTAGGCAGGCCGGCGCGCTTCCTGCCTAATGGACGCTGGAAGAAACCCAAGGAACCCTGACAACGCACCTCGCACCGTCAGAACCAAGATTCAAAGTGCAGGGCAAATCTACCTGACACCTTGCGAACTCCCCGCGCCAGGGCAAGACCCTTAGCACAAGGAGTGGGGGGCAATTGATGCAGGAAGATTTGGCCCGACCTCGTAAATCATGCCACGTGGCAAAAAACAAGTAGCTCGGCACTTAAAGCAGCATACCTAGGGTACAAACACCAAAGGGAAGAGACCAGCGGTCCGAACTCCCCTCGAGGAGACCGAACTCCCCTCGAGGAAACCAACTCCCTAAGAGGAGCCCGAACTCCCTACAAGGGGCCCGAACTCCCTAAAAGGAGCCCGACCTCCGTACTAAGAGCTCGAACTCCCTACGAGGAGCCCGAACTCTCCCTTTGGCCCCGAGCCACACAAAGCAGTGACCCGAACTGGCCCGTCTCATGACAGTTCGGGCCCCCCCCTTATCCGAACTCAAGACTTCGCCTCGCACACCGCTCCAAGCATTTCGCCTCCAGAGCATTGAACTAGACGAACCACACTGTACCTGACACCGAAGGAGTCCGTATCCAGGGGCGGCGCATCTGACTGACTTGGGATCTGACGCTTGACGGCCGCACTTCAACGGCCACCTGCCACCACCATCTCCAGTTACAGAGACGGCTCCGACAAAAAGAGCAGTGACGGTTCTGCCCCAGCAGAGGCAATGACGCCCAAACTGGCAGAAGCACGGAAGTAATCATTCCCGACCTGACAGAAGTCTAGGAGTGAGTGCGCGAGGTGGTTATAAAAGGCTCTCCACCCCCCAAAGAGGAGGTATGCAAACTTTGCGCTATCTGGTTTTATCTTGCCTTTGAAGGATTTTAACTTGAGCTTTGGAGCCTTTACACCGGGTTCCCCCCGGAGCTTCCTCATCTCCCCCATTTCAAGTTCCCTGCTACTCAGTTCAGAGGCAAGGTCGTTGACAGCTAAGACCGGCCGAATTGCGTATCATCAGTTCTGGTTTCCAACTGTGTGTTAAGCTATTCTTAATTCTAGTTCAAAGTTCAAACATACAGATTGCATTGGGACAGGAGTGGAAGTCTTGTGAGTTCACGTTGTCGTAGATTGACCAAAAGCTTGAAATGTTCAATGTATCTATAATAGCTTGAAAACAAGTATTCCCATTCAATAATAGCTTGTTCTCTCCATTTTTTTATCAAACCTTTTATCTTGGTGTCAAGGGAATACAATTGAGACAAAAATTGTTAGATTTTCAATGTTAGAACTTATAACAATTAAGACTGACAAGTACAGCCGGTTTACAGTTGTTGCCAGTTGATTTCACACGGTCGGAGCTCGGTGAAACAAATAAATCGCCGCAAGTGGTGGTCTATAGAAAAGAAGAATTTCAGATTGGAGAGGAAATTGAGGAATAACATGTTTGGAAGGAAAATGAGGAGGGTGGATGCTTACCACTGGTTGATTCTTGTCGCCAGTTGACTCAATCCTCGAATAGGGCGACATGCACGCGCCCCGTGAACGTAGAGTCAACTGAGAGACGATCAAAATGGATTTGACTACCGGGCTGAAGGTGGTGGTGAAATCAACTCTGGAAACCAACGTGAAGCCTTGGGCAATAAGGTGAGTCTTGTAATGGCCACTGGAACCATCAGGCTTGTGTTTGATTTTATAAATTCATTTGGTGCTGACAACATTCATATCAGCGGAATAAGGAATAAGAGTCCACATGCATTGTAATCTTTGGCCATGGCATCACGCGCAGAGCGAAACGCTTTAGAATAGCAATTGATTCGGTATTGTCATCATTTAATTGAGCAAGAAAGCTATGGGGCAATGGATAGGTTGTGAGATGCGAGGGGGGGGGGGGGGGGGGCGGTATGGCTCCATGCTGTCGACTAGGAGGTGGTACAATTGGTGCGGAAGATCTTCGGGATGACACGTGCCACATGGACCAACATCTGGAGATGACGACTCAAATTAGGGTTGTTCATAAGAATGCTCAACCCGACCAAACCGATCAACCCGGACCGACCCAACCCGAGTCGGTCGGGTTTTCATCCGTACCGGTTGGTTTCGGGTTGGGCACATACATAAACCAAAATCTCGGGTCAGTTTCGGTTTTCTAAATTTTTATTTTATTGATTTACCTACCTAGTTTTACCTAGTTTTTTACTCTAAAAGGCCCATTATTGACACTTGTTTTTACATGAAGAATTTATTGATTTTATTCTTTACCTGAATTAAATTTAGATTTATCTTGGACTCTTCAATATCAAATTATCAACTAATTCAGATTTTATTTGGCTTTGTACAGGAGCAAAACCGAAACTGACCCAACCCAACACAAACCGACCAGGTCGGTTTGGCCTGTCAGTGGGTCGGTTTCGGTTCCCACCTTAGCTAACCCGACCAGGTCGGGTCGGTTGGGGAAATCCCAAGAAACAGACCCAACCCGACCCGTGAACACCCCTAGCTCAAATTGTGAGGGAAATGGTCCTGGCGATGGTGGAGTTGAGGTCACCGTCACGTTTGAAGGAAGATCAGAGGAAATATTTGGTGAGGATGCAGTTGGTGTAGACGACTCTGACATAGTTGAAGAATCTGAACTAGTGGGATGAGCAAATTGAGGTTGAAGATAGACTCCGAAGGGTGGAAAAACAATAGAACCATCAAGAGAAATACCGGGAAATAAGTGCTCATCAAAAGTGACATGTTGAGAAACATACTCACGACCAGTGGAGGGATGGAGACACCATTGGCCCTTGTGTTTGTTGCTATAGCCTAAGAAAATGCACTAATGAGAACAATAGGCAAACATGTTCCTGTTATAGGGACGGAGAAGAGGATAACACTCGCAGCCGAAGATCTTGAGTAACTTGTAATCCAGCAAAACACCAAACAACACCTCAAATAGAGATTTGCCATGTAGAACAGAGGAAGGGAGGCGATTAATTAAATAAACCGTTGTGAGTGCAGCATCGGCATAGAAGGAAAAGGGGAGCAACGAGGAGGCCAGTAAAGACAGTGTGGCTTCAATAACATGAAAATGTTTTCTTTCAGCCGAGCCATTATGTTCATGTGTGTGTGGGCAGGCAAGTCTGTGTGTAATGCCGACGGAGTCCAAATAAGACAAGAGTCTCTGGTATTCTCTACCCCAATCCGATTGTACAAATTTAATCTTAGTATTGAACAGGACTGCAACATGACATTTAAACTTTAAAAATACATCAAGAACATCGGACTTCTTATGCAATAAAAATAACCACGAGAATTTACTATAAGAATCCACAAAAAATCCCATAATAATGGAAACCAAAAGTAGATAACACTGGAATTGGTCCCCAGACATCAAAATAAATTAAATCTAAAGGACTATTAACAATAGTAGACGACGAGGGGAGAAATAACCTATGATTCTTGCCCATTTGACATGACTCACATACTAGATTCAACTTAGACTTGTATTGACCAACTTAAGGTAAGCCGAATTGCTTCACCACTTGTCTTACAATGCGAAGAGCAGGATGTCCAAGACGCTTGTGCCAATCATCAAGAGAGACATTCACCAACCAAAGCAGATGGTTTATTTGGAGCAAATTGATTGGAAGCGATACTGCCCGAAAGCTTATAGAGACCGTCTCTATTGGGCCCTCGAAGCAATGTTATCCCCGTATAATCCATCACAACAAACAAATCTCCATGAAATTCAAGATATAAATGATTATCTTGAGCAAACTTCTGGACATATAATAAATTCTTGGATAGGTTCAGCACATGAAAAATATCATTTATAGTAAACTGATGAGAGGCAGAATTAATAACAGATGAACCAACATGTCTAAACACCAAACCTGAGCCGTTACCAACTTTCACTTGATCGAACATTCCATATTTAGATCGATTTTGGAGATTCTCAACATCGGGTGTCATGTGATGAGTGGCTCCGCTATTCGGGTACCAAGTTGGGTCAAATGAGAAAGTAGAATCGTTGTTGTAGATTGCTGGTTTTGCTTCTTCATTCTGGAAGTTCAGATCATATCGGTGATGACACTTGACTACACCATGTCCCAATTTGTTGCACAATTGGAAAACTATTGGATTGTCGTGCCCCTGGCCTTTGTTATTGGTGCAACTATCAGAAGGACCATGCCCTTGCCTCGACTATAGTTGTTCTTGGGAGTACTAAACTGTTGATTATTACCGAAACCTTTCCCTTTGCGATTGGTGACATTCGTTGAGGGAGAATTGGAATCATATTAGTAGTGTTTTGTTCCAACCAGTTTTGTTCCAATCATATTAGTAGTGTTTTGGAATCATATTGGAACCAACTTGTGCTCTCATGGCCTCTGTTAGTGGTGTTTTGTTCCAACCAGCTTTCATGACCAAGACGAATTCGAAACACATCATCAACATCAAGGTCCTCTAGATCAGACCTATTAGTAATAGCGGTAACAACGGATTCATATTCAGATACGAGATCGACGAGAATATAGGGAATCAAATCACTGGCACTAATAGGTTCAGCTACTGTTGACAAGCTATCAGCAATTGACCTAGCTTTTCTAACATACTGAGAAATAGTCATACCTCATTTCTTTAAACTCTGCAATTGTCTCCTATATTGGAGCAGCCTCGAATGACAATAGTTTGCAAAAGACTTGGCGAGAGCATTCCACACTTCACGAGAGGAGCGATACCTGACAACTTGCGCAAAGGCACCCTCGGTGAGTGATGCAATAATCCATGAGAGCACAAGTTGGTCTTTCTCGAACCAGTCCAAGTATGCTAGATTTGGAATTCTAACTTCGCTACCATTTGGGTCCAGTATTTCTTTTGGAAGAGGGGCAATCGAGCCATCAACATAACCCATCAGCCGATTTGTGTAAAGAACAGGGAGTAGCTAAGCTTTTCAGAGCATGTAGTTGTCATTGTGCAGCTTAATTGGGAGATAGTGTGCGTCACTAATGTGGGAGGTGTTCGAACTCGAAGTGTGATCGAAGGTTGAACTTACGGTGGAGCTTTGTGCAATAGAGGAGTCACTAGAGGCCATTAGGGTGGTCATGGCTCTGATACCAAGTGAAGGTCACAACAACATGTAATGAGAGAACGAACTGGACCGATAATGAGCCCATCGTCCCTAATATATTTATATTAATAGAGTTGTTTATGTACAAGGAGTTCTCCTATCATGGGAACTTCACGGATAAGAAGATAAGAAGAGCTACATGATAAGATTTACATGAGAGACTGGTGGGAAACTAATGCAACTAAGAGAGCTATCTATTGTACACATGGAAGCTATTCTAATACTTGGCATGGGGAAAAGGCATGTATGATTTCCATGGTGTCTTCTACTTGTCTTCCCTCCTTCACCTAGGCTATTATTCTTGTACTGGTTTCTATATGATTCTAAGTATGGCATGGATAGTTGGATACTCGATCTCAGAGGCAGTCATATCAAATATAAGGACATGAAAGTGTGAATCCCATCATATCTGAAAACCAAAAGGTGGCCTTGCAAAGAATGATATTCTACAAACTCCTCCCAACCGTTCTGGAAAAACACATTTACCTTCACTTTCTTTAATCCTACTTTCCATATTTTACCACTAGGGACCCTAAGGACTGCAATAGAGGAGAGAGTTCCCCAGAATTTTCTCAAGAACTTCTCCGGGATCACTTGAAAGACAGTCCAATCAAAACTTCTGGAAAATGCAGAATAAAAGAATTTCTAATAAGAGGAGGCACCTCACGTTGAGGTTGGTCAGGAATTTGAAACTTCATTATACAGAAGGTAACAACATAGAAGTCCATACAGACAAACAGAGACAGACACTACTAGAAACAAACACATAACAAACCAGAGAGAGACGAGCAGAAACAACCAAAATAAAACAAAAACAGCTCCTCACCAAGGAACAAAGCCAACGTCTTTACGTCGGATTTCAATCAGTCAAATCGGAGCTGAGGGGTGCCAATCCAATCTTTCTGCAGCAAAAAGCCTTCCATTTTCATCCTACAGTGCCGCTTTATTTCATTTTCTGCTTGAGAAACTGAAGCTAAAATGACTAGCTTCTAAGAGCTCCATAACGTCCATAAGTAGCCTTTCTGTATTCCATCTATATGCAAAATTTTCCTTTTCCTTTTTCTTTTTTTCTAGAATAAGGCCCGAAAAAGTGAGTTCACTGCAGGTTGCTGTAACTGCAGTAACTCTTATTCTCTTAACAATGTTCCTGTACAAATAAAACCCTTGAAAAGTTGAAATCGAATAAAGATGTCAAGATATCACCACACCAGTCAATAGCACAAATCCTCGTTCGGCCAGGGCAGAAGAGTGAGCCCAGACCAGCCGGCTCAAAACTGGATAAGCTACCAGTACCAAACTCTGAAGTCATGATAACGTCGAGATAGAACAAGCCAGCACAGGCACTGGATGGGATTCTCAAGTGGGAGGTAACAAGACACAGACAGTAGAGTCTAGAGCAAGGGTGGGAGATGATGACAAAGTATCACAAGTGACCGCTTCACCACGCCTTCAAGTGCCCTCGCCGCGTCCACGTCTCGCCATCAAGTGTGTTTTGGGTGGGACTACTTATGTATTTTGTATTGAGGGAATGCCAATGGCATAATTGTAAATACAAGTATGATAGTTCAATATTTTGATGTAACCTTCTTCAGAGCATCAAAAGCTTAAGTTACTCTTTGAGGGAGGTAGGTAGTTGAGTGGTGCCAATACCATATAAAGGTTAAGGACGATGTCCCCTCGACACAAACTTGTATGTTTGTACTTGACACCGTTTAATGCAATATAAATCATCTTTTGACAAATTCATGTGCCATCTTGTTGCCTTTTCTTTTGTTGTTGCTTATCTCATAGGCTTACTCGACCCACAACGAGTGCCACACAGGGCCTCACCATCTAGCCCCGTGACAGTTGGTATCAGAGCCAGAGCTCTGCTACACATTAGACCCTGTCGATCGACTCACATCCAGCACAAACAATGAAATGCAACCACGACACCACCGATGACATACTACATGGGCTGTCTCAAGCCCACAACACTGACAAGGCACCAACCGACGAACCTTCCAAAAGCCAAGCCCCGAAGGGCCACACAACCAAAGCAGGCAAGCAGGACAAGTCCGTTGATCAATTAGCAAGCATGGACATGCATGTCTTGCGTTGCAAGGCAACCGTGAGCGAGACCCGAAATCGGGTTAATGAACTCCAACTAAACATGGAGACTGTTGAGCACGCCATGGTAGAGCAGGAAACCCATGTCAATGGAACCCTCAGAGAGATCCATGACACATTGCAACGTTCCCAAGCCAACTCCTCCCAAAGCAGCCTTCAAGGCATGATGGACAACTTTCAAGCACAATTGGATGAGATGAGGGGTGAGCTATTCCTCATAAAAAGGGTGATTGCCAATTCAACTAGCACCTCATCTGCTCCAACCACACACATAAAGATACGACAACCGACACCCTACTCAGGTGCGCGGGATGCCCTGGAGCTAGACAACTTCTTGTGGAAACTTGAGCAATATTTCTATGCGACTGGCATTCATGATGATCACATTCAGGTATGCATAGCCGCCATGGTCAAGAAAGAGGCCACGACTTAACAGTCAAACAAAGCCCACAAGAGGCTGAAATACATAGACATCACCCTTGGCAGGAGGCCAACTCAAGCCTTGGTAGACATCGGGGCAACACACAATTTCATCTCCCGGGCAGAAGCTGAGCGCCTTGGCTTAACCACCATAAAACAAATGGGCTGGGTCAAGGCTATCAACTCGGGGGCCAAAGCAGTCGAAGGCATGGCTCGTGGAGTAGAGCTCCAAGTTGGCCATGGAGGGGCAACATCAACCTAACTGTGGTTCCCTTGGATGATTTCCATGTTGTTCTCGGAGTGGAGTTCCTAACACAGGAAGAAGCAGCACTCATGCCTCACATCAACAGATTACTCATCTTAGACGAGCGCTCCCCTTGCATGATCTCGGTGACAACAACACTTCAGGTACATGGGAAGCAACTTTCAGCCATTCAATTGTACCAAGAAGCAGATGTCCACCTAGCTAGCACCATGTCAGCAACAGAGAAGGTCCCCTCTTTGACACGTCACATTAGCACCATAATGGGTAAAGAAACCATCACGAAGAAGCAATCTCCGCCCAAGGCGTTCCAACACCAGCCTCAACAACAGTGCCAACATCAGCGTAACTGTCATCCAACGCTGAAGGTGCCCAAGAAACCAAAGGCCATCCCTAACCACAACCATTTCAAACACACCCACTATAGGGGAGAGCGAGTGCCATCCTACCCACATAGGTACCCTTCCTGCAAAAGCCATCACTCCATCCCTCCTAGGAACCTTGCGAGGAGCCACCATGGGGGGACAAATCATTTTGGGAAATTAAGTCTTGACAATCCAAAGCCCATTTTGCTCTGAACCTGGCCCCAACTTTCCCTTCAACCAAGCCAAACAATCCTCTATCTTACCTTGAAGTGGCCAGGAAAGGAGTGAACCTAGACCATAGCCATAAGATTCCCCAACACAATGAACACTTTCAAGACTAACCATCAAGACCATGCCCGAGCCCTGGGAGAGATAGTGTTCATGGAGCAGCTGAAGAATCCTCCTCCACCAACAGCCGGATCAAAGCATCAAGTAAGAGTTGGTCTTCGAGGACGAAGACCAAATTGAGTTGGGGAGACTCACAAGTGACCACTTCCCCGCACCTTCAAATGCCTTCGCCGCTTCCACGTCTCACCATCAGAGTTCCATCAAATGTGTCTTGGGTGGGGCTACTTATGTATTTTGTATTGAGGAGATGTCAATGGCATAATTGTAAATACAAGTATGATAGTTCAATATTTTGATGTAACCTTCTTCCATAACATCAAAAGTTTAAGCTAATCTTTGAGGAGAAATAGGTAATTGAGTTGTGCCAATACGGTGTAAAAGTTAAATACGAATTCTCCTCAATACAAACTTGTGTGTTTGTACTTACAACCATTTAGTGCAATATAAATCATCTTTTGACTAATTCGTATGCCATCTTTTTGCCTTTACCTTATTGCTTATCTCATAGACTTACTCGATTCACAGGGAGTGCCGCACTGGACCTCACCATCTAGCTCCGTGACAGAAGGGGATAGATGATTTGGATATAAACAGCTTTTGTACATAGACAAACAATCCTAGGAGTTAAACCTTGTGTCGGTTGCAATTCATCAGTTCAGACTTGGAAACACAGCCCTGGTTGCCCTCCTTACTTAGAACACACACAATCACAATAAGTGTCGTTCGTTCCCCCAAATTTTTGAAAAAAGAATAAAGAATAAAGCGATTCGTACCAATTTCCAGGTCCCAAAACGACCTCGACATTACAGTTTCCAAGTTGCAATGTCCATCGAAACATTAAAAAAAAAAAAACAAATTAATATAAAAATTTACCTGTCGGTTGATCATCAACCTGTCGTTCTCGAAAAATGGACGCATGAATTATCTTCAAGAAATGAAAGCGCTTAAATGGGGAGTATTGATCGAGGGAATCGTGTTGGCGTTTCCGGCGACGGTTCATTTCTTAGCAGCCACGAAGGACGACTTGCCCAAGGAGATCGGATTCAGGGATAAGGATCGTCGGACATGAAGGCAGTTCTCTTCTCTCGAGAAGAATTACCATCATCTCCATTTCAATAACCACCATTCAGTCAGTCAGCAACAATACTGACTTGGGCGGTTGTCATAATACTCACACCCATCACGCGGCACTGTCCGTGATAGCGATTAGCATATGTGAAGGAGCGTTCCCACCCTCGCCTGCAGAGTGCAGACCACCAACGCACACTCGCTGTTGTATCGTACTTTGAGTTAGAATTCCAGGATTGGCGCTAGTCCGATAGAGCCTAGAGGAAAGGAGAATTCGAGGATTCCGCTGAGATCAGATTGGCGCTGGTACACTAGAGGAAAGGGTTATTAGTTATTAGTTATGATCTTGTGTCGACCCTGTGGTGCTCGGATGGATTCGGATGCCGTATGCTTTTTCCTCCTCTTTCTTTATATTGCACTTCTTCCATCTAATAAGCCTGTGATAATCTATCAAAAAAGCCTGATAGGTTCATTGCTTCATATCAATATGACCATATACTCTGATCTGATCCAGTGTTCTTCGTGGGGCGTGGGTCTCAGCTAAATCACGGGTTTCATAGATAAGACGGGATAACCATGTCCGGTTCTTGCAACATTGCCTCTAATAATTCATGTCAGTGACTCAGTGTTACTGCAAGGATCTTAGATTTCAAGTTCAGAAGGCTCTCTTTGTTTTCAGTGCAAATCTGAACCGGCCGGATAGAAATTTTGCACTGGTTCACTTTTGAATCCATTTATTCATAATTATAATTTATACTTATATCTCAACAGGAACTGATATGCAAATTTTGCACCACCTCTCCCACCTTAATTCTCCTTCCTTTTAAGTGTAGACCACATTATCTTGCGGCGTAACTCCCCCCTATTCGAATGGGATGGAAATGGCATAATTTTATAATTTTATAGGAAAATTCCTGAACAGTATCCTGAATTTTGGGGTTGTGTCAAGTGAGTCCCTAAACTTCAAAACTTGCTTTTATATTATCTTGAACTTTCAAATTGTTTCTAATAAGTCCCAATCGTTAATTGATCATTAGTGAACACCATCACGTGATATCAGGTGTGCATTAAATAATTTCAAAATAACAAAATTATCCTTTATAATATTTTCTAACCATTTTACCCATTTGGTTCAAGTGTTATAAAAGATACTTTTGTCATTTTGAAATTATTTAATGTGCACCTAATATCATATGACAGTATTGACTAACTGTCAACACACAGTTTGAAAATTCAGGATACCTCAAAGTTCAGAATACTGTTTAGGTATTTTCCCTAATTTTATCCTCACAGAAATAGGATATGAAACAAAAGTAAACCAAATTTTTACACTCCATGCATTTAGACCAGTGCAAACAAACTGAGCCTAAAGTAAAACAAATCGGTAAAGCAATGGGGCAAAAGAAGAAAATTTGCTGGAGTCCTGACTCCCGAGGAATCTGATACTGAGGGAGTAATTAAGGAAAAGACATGACTTATAAAAATCTGTCCGATGCAGAACAAAGGACCACAACCTACACTCTATGCACCAACGCCCACCCTGTGAATTGGCACCTGCGGACAGTACATCTTTATATTTTGTAGCTTAATTACTAGCAACTAGGAAGCAGGATGTCGAACCCATGCATCTAAATCAGATCAGTGAGATCAAAAGAAAATAAGATGCAATAGTGAAGGAGAAGCCGGAATATTGATAAGAGATTTCAACGATGTGGAAATGGAAATGGGAATATAGAAACCTTCATCTCAATGTTGTTGGTTTTAGTAAGCTCGAAGACACAGCAATCTCCTTCTTCCAGGTTATTGTCCCGAGCAAATGCAGAACAACCTTTGCTAATCCTAGCCCGACCTCTTCTGTAAATGAACCGGACGTTCCACTTTCTTCCATCTGAAACACATAGTAGGAACAGTTTCATTTGAATCCAAAACTCACCTGATATAAATTAAAAAGAGCTAACATATTTAAAGCAAAAGATATATTTGAAACTTTTAGCTTAAAAGGACTCAAACGAGAAAAGAAACTTGTTTAGAGCCAATAAAAGACGGATCTCCTCTCCGAAACTGTAAAAATTTGTGCCATTTGTATATTCATGTTACTCACCAAACTAGGTCCTTTGCACAGATGCCATGATTCCATGATGACGGTGAAGAAAGGATTCTCAGACTGGAACTGATGGCCATAGATTACTCTACATTTTTCTTCATTTACCACTGACTTTCTCTTTGACACAGAAACTGTAACAATTTGTGCCATTTGTATATTCATGTTACTCACCAAACTAGGTCCTTTGCACAGATGCCATGATTCCATGATGACGGTGAAGAAAGGATTCTCAGACTGGAACTGATGGCCATAGATTACTCCACATTTTTCTTCATTTACCACTGACTTTCTCTTTGACACAGAAACTTTAGATCGTGCCCTAATATTAGCAGTGACTTCGCTCACCTCGTGTTCCGTGGATGAAGTATATCCACCTGCATTCCGAGCTAGCTATCAAGTCATTAGAGAATAAAAACCAGGGAATACCTCACCTAACAGCTTAAGCTATTAGGTTGAATGGTTCCTTGATACTAGTTAATTATAGGGTAAACTGTAAGCAATTTGTGTAACATGAAAAGAACACGGGGCATTAAAGAACTTACGAGGCTCACCTATTTGGTTCTCTTGCTCTGGTGATGAAATTTCTCCATTTCCATATTTTGGCTTTGGACAAGGTGATTCAGTATCATTTCTAGGAGTCTCTGTTTGTTCACTCCCATTGACCAGCTGGAGATCCACATCCCTAGATGAAAATGGAGCAAATGACAGGACATTCTTTGTGTTCTTAGTCGATTTTTGATGGTTGTCATTCATCCGATCGGGAGTGATGGAATGATTTGGAGCCACCCCAACTTCATTCTCAAAATTGAATGCATTGTCTTGAGGATTGTTCTGTTGGACTGATTTGAATGCATTCCCAGCAGCTAATGTTCTCAACTTTCCATTATCTTCAGTTTTCTTTCTTTTATATGTAGCAACAATAGCGGGTTTAGATGGCAGCATCTCCGAGCAAGTTTTATCTCCATTAAAGGGCTGACATGAATGCCTCTGCAATGGCGTATTATCAGTACTCGCTTTGGCCGTTCTTTGATTATCGCATCCATCAATGACCTTTTGTGAATAAGTACGGGTAGGAAACTCAGCCAAGAATTCCATGCAATCCTCCTCTTGTCTTTCCCCCTTGTCTACAAGTTTCCCTTTGTCGAGATTCTCTTCTTCATAATTCTTCGGATAACGTGGATACTGTATCTCAGACATGTCCAATATAAAAACACAAAAACAAGAATCTCCATCATATCTGAAGAAGAGAATTTTCCCTTCACACAGACGGTAATATTCAACAAATTCTTGCCAACCATTCTGGAGCCAAACCCTGCCATCGGCGTCCTTGCTCAATCCTATATCCCAGATATTAGCATCCCGAACCATGAGAACTGCAACACTTGACACATCTTCTCCAAATTTCCTAATAAACTTTCTTGGAATCCCCTGTGAAAACAGAACAACAATAACAAAGCATCCTTTTAAAATCGTCGACGGTGGATCCACAAGCCTTGTGGTTGAATTAATTGTGCAAAAGGGAATGAAACCTCTGTTCTAACCATGATTTGCCAAAACTTAGACAAAGCATATTCATTCGGCAGGATGGTAGATAATTACATCATCCTAAAGCCGCAGCTAGTCTTAGCTAGACAATAGAACAGATATCATCTACTCATGAAGCCTAAAGCTAACGAAACATATTCCTGATCATTAACCCCTTTACAGTATTTCTGTTTGTAAAAGAAATTTTGAGAATATAAGAAGGAACATTATATATTTACAGAAGTACAGAGAACTAAAAATAAGATGCATTACAAGATGATCTGGGGAACTAAAAATATATATTTTTTTTTAAAGAACGAACTTACGAGCCTTTCGGTGAAATCTTCGCCAATCAATATCTTGAAAAAACAAGGTTTTCTTGCTGGTTTTCTACCCATTTTAGTTTGATTCTTGCAGGGAGAGATGCAGAGCAAATGGAGTCCAGAGATGGGGGTGAGAGGGAGACGTGACTTGTATTTACATTAGCTTGATTGTTACGAATATCTCACATGGATGTACGATATGATCATCGCCATCAAATTTTGGCGGGATGCTTTTTTCAGTTATTCAAAAGGCTTCAAGGGATCTGACCGTTGGATCCACTCCTAAAAACAAAAAAAAAGTAGGGTAAAGTACACAAACCTCCCCTGAAGTTTCTAATAATAATAAAAGTCTCCCCTTTACTTTCACTTTAACAAACACCTCCCCTGAAGACGTTAGATTGATTACATCAATTTTTTCAAATCCTTTTATAAATTATTTTAAATAGCAGTAGACAAAAACCTCCTTCCATCTCTTTATTCTCCTCTTTCATCCTCCCTGAAACTCCAGGTATTGATCTCGAAAAATCTTCAGCTTGATCAAGCTGGGAGAGATCGAGGTGGCAGAGACACAGGACTCCGAAACATTTTGGACGGAGAACTCTATGTTCCATGTCACGCGGTATGTAGAGTATCGACATCTCGAACATCTCTGCGCTCCTCTCGTAATCTTTCGATCGAACATGATATACTCTGCTATGATTTATAAAAAGTAAAAAAAAAAAAATGACAGAAATTTTAAAAGAAGAAAAGAAACTAGATATGGGAACAGTTGGTGATATATAAATGGACCGGTTTTGGATAGGACCCCGATCAGTCCAAAATCAATTTAGACTGATTGGACGGATTAAAAATACATAATGGATCGGACCAATTTAATCCAAAATATTTATTAGATTGGATTGGACCTGGTCTGTCCTAATAAATTTATATTAGATTTGGTTGGATTAAGCCAATATCCCGTTCATTGATATAAGATAAGAAATATAGGTGTTAATAGATCAGGTTTAGGTTGAAATCAATCTAAATTAAAATGAATTTGAATAAATTGAATCGGTCCAAATTATTCATTGAATTAGATTGGACCTGGTCTATTTGTAATGAACTCACATTAATCGGATCAAATTAAACTAAATCCACTCCAATCGACACCCCTACATATCAGAAGGTTTGAAACTTGCTAGTTCCACAAGACCATGTGCATTATTGTTCTCTCCTTCACCAGTCTCTCCAACAAAAAGGACAACCCCCTTGTCGGAAACCAACTCTGCCACCATTTTGCCATCAGACATGAATCATCATTGCCACTGCTGGTTATCTTGTGGACTACCCTCACTAAAATTGCAGCGCTGATGTGTTATTACCTCCTCAATCAGGTTCAACTATGACATGAAAAAAATATGATATCTGAAAAACTTCTGCCCAATAATCTGAAATCATAAACGTACTAACTAATCAGGTGTTATTTATCAAAATTCATGAATGGATTTTGATTCGTCAAAACTCTTCCCATACCATATCTTTTCCGCATTATAGATTTTCCCCTCCCGAACAATGCCAAAAACAACCCTTTGTGTCTAATCCTGCTACAACGGGGGCCTAAAATTAAGTTTCAATCGCCAAAGCCCAAATGCCCTCCGGGTTCCCTTATTTATTGTCAAGCTCCTTAGTTTTTTTTTCAGTTTCTTTACATTTCGCCAATCCCAGCCAAGCAAGCCTTCATCGCCAACACTGTCTAATGGTGTTAGGTTTACGCTCTTTTCTCTTGCCCTAAAACAGAATGGTAAATAAGTGTTGTTATTCAAATGAGGGCAGTTTTTGATATTTTAAAATATTTTAAACGATGTCCTAACGATAGATAGGGGTAACTTCGTACCTATACATGTTTTTCATCTACGTTACCGAGGGAACGGAGGTTAAAATGAAACTTGATGAAGGAAGATTTGGCCCGACTTCGCAATCACTCCACGTGGCAAAAATAAATAGCTCGGCACTTAAAGCAGCGTATCCAGGGCGCAAGCACCAAAGGGAAGAAACCAGCAGTCCGAACTCCTTTCGAGGAGTCCGAACTCCACTTGAGGAGCCCGAACTCCCTACGAGGAGCCCGACCTCCCTACTAAGAGCTCGAACTCCCTACGAGGAGCCCGAACACTCCCCTAAGCCCCGAGCCACACAAAACAGTGACCCGAACTGGCCCACCTCATGGCAGTTCGGGACTCTCCTCTATCCGAACTCAAGACTTCACCTCGCACACCACTCCAGCACTTCGCCTCCAGGACGCCGAACTAGACTGACCACATCGTACCTGACACCGAAGGAGTCTGTATCCAGGGGCGGCGCACCTGACTGACTTGGGATCTGACGCTTGACAGCTGCACTTCAACGGCCACCTGCCACCGCCACCTGCCACCGCCATCTCCAGTTACAGAGACGGCTCCGACAAAAAGAGCAATGGCAGTTCTGCCCCAGCAGAGGTGATGACACCCGAACTGGCAGAAGCACGGAAGTAATCATACCCGACCTGACAGAAGCTTAGGAGTGAGTGCGCGAAGTGGTTATAAAAAGCTCTCTACCCCGCAAGAACAAGGTATGCAAACTTTGCGCTATCTGGTTTTATCTTGCCTTTGAAGGATTCTAACTTGAGCTTCGGAGCCTTTACACTGGGTTCCCCCCAGACCTTCCTCATCTTCTCCATTTCAGGTTCCCTGCAATTCAGTTCAGAGCCAAGGTCGTTGACAACTAAGACCGGCCGGATTGCGCACCATCAATTGGCGTCGTCTGTGGGAAACGCATCAAAAAGCCTCCCTCCAAACTCTCATAACCTCTTTTCTTCAAAAAACCCAACACTCATGTCTTCTTCCAGCAACGTCGGACGTGGCACGGAGACAAACACCACCGGGGAACAACTTCAAGTCCCCATGGTGTGAGTTGGACAGTTCACCATCCCCCTTTCAGTGGATGGGATCCCCAGCTTGAATGCACCACAAGCAGTGGCGCCCGTAAACCTTCCTGCCATGAGCATCCCCTTTCCTCCCCCTATCGAGACAACCTTCACTGAACCAACAGCCATCCCCCTGGCAGCCAGCCAAAACCGGTTGGACGACCTGATGCAGTGCATGCGAGCAATGCAAGCCCAAATGCAACAGTTCCAGCAACACCAGCTCCACCAGCACCAAATACTGCACAACATCTCCAAGTATCACTATCAACAGCAGTTCCCCCAACTGCCGCTGAACCAACCACTACTTCCACCTCGACACCCCGCTCCGAGGCCGGTTAAGGCCTCCCCATAGGATGGACGCCCCCACCAGGGAAAGGCCTCCCGGCCCCAGAACCCCCTAACAGCCAAGCCTCATCCCCCGGCCGAAGAGAGAGAAAAATCATCTCCGCCTCACAGCTCACCGGCGGGTTAGGAACCTCGCCCGCAAGGTCGGCACCTCAGCGCTCCAGGCCCGAGTTCCCGCTCACGGAAAACCGATTCGGTGCCCTGGCAGCAGACTACCAGCATTCCGGGCCCATCAAACTCGGCAACGCAGAGGCCAGCAGTGCCAGTACCAGGCTCACTCAACAACGAAGGCGCCGGCGAAGTCGTCGAACTGCCACCCGTGTCCTACCGGAGCTCAGAGGCAAGGAAGAGACGAGCTCGGACGAGGTAGAAGCTGCCCCGATTCTCTCAGTTCCTTCCCCCCTCGCATCAGAACTCCTGGCGGTCCCCTTGACTAGAGATTTCAAGCTCCCACCTTTGGACAAGTATGATGGGTCATTCGACCCCAACAACCACGTTGACGCTTCTCAGTCCCAAATGCACATCGCCAGGGCCAGTGAATTGTGCATGTGCGTGGCCTTCACCACCACCTTCAGGGGGGTAGCCGGCACTTGGTACAGGAACCTAGCCCCCGGGTCGATAAAATGCTGGGCCCAGTTCGTGCAGGTCTTCACCGCACACTTTGTCACCAGCAAGCGGTGCCCCAGAACAGAGGAAAGCATCTTCGGAGTAGTCCAGAGGGAAGGAGAATCCATTCGGGGCTACATCAAGCGGTTCAATGAAGCATGCTTACAGATACCGCGGTTAGACCTCATGGTGCAGCTCGCGGCGGCCAAGAGAGGGGTAACGCACAAAGAGTTCAAATGGCACATGGTAGCTAACCAGCCCACAACCGTGGCCGAATTCCTCAAGCTCGCGGACAAGTTCAGGAGAACAGAGGAAGAAATCAACCAACGAACCGAAAGCGGGAACGAGAAAAGAAAGAGGGAAGGCGAGCCCTCCAACCCAGTCGATAGAAAAAACCTGGCCCGAGAGCCGAAACCAAACCAGTCGTTCCGAGCTCCCCTAGCAGTTCGGACGGATTACACGCCGTTAAACACGAGGCGGACCGAGATCTTAATGACGATCAAAAACGCCCCATACGTAAAGTGGCCACCTCGCCTAAAGGAAAATCTGAACGAGAGAAATAAGAATTTGTATTGTAGTTTCCATAGAGACCACGGTCATAGTACCGAACAGTGTAATAATCTCCGGGACGAGATAGAGGGACTCATCCGTCGCGGATACTTAAGAAATTTTGTACAACATGACAACAATAACAATAAGGCAGGTCGGCAAGGGGAGCACGGAAAGGATGCCCCCGAATCTAGCAGCAGACCAGCCGAACCGTTGCAACGACAGCCTCCGGAAGAGAGGCCAGTTCGGGGAACCATCCATGTAATTGTGGGAGGTTCGGTGGTAGCAGGGTGTACCTCGGCGGCAGCCCGGACGTCAGTTCGCGAAGCGACCCTCGAGGAACGGAACCCCCCAAAAAGACCGAAGACTGAAGAACCGATCTTCATCATGGAAGACGACACGCGAGGGGTCCTCTACCCCCACGATGACGCGCTTGTCATTAAACTAAGGATCAGCGACTTCGGGGTCAGACGCGTACTCGTAGATTCGGGCAGCTCAGCGGACATCCTCTTCAAGTCAGCATTTGACCAGCTACAGTTATAGAGGAGCGAGCTGTAGCCCGCGAACACTCCTCTGGTGGATTTTAGCGGAGAGGAAGTCAGGCCCCTCGAAAAAATTACAGTACCTGTGGAAGTCGGCACATGGCCTTGTGAGGTCAAACTCAACCATGATTTCCTGGTGGTCGCGACCCCCTCCCCATACAATGCCATAATAGGGCGGCCAATCACGCATATCCTGCGGGCAATGGTCTCCACCTACTATTTGGCCATGAAGTTCCCTACAGATTTCGGTGTGGGTGTAGCGCGGGGCGACCAGCTCGAGTCCCGCAAATGTTATGTTGCCGCCCTGAAGGGAAAAACCAAGGTGGCCGACGACCTTGAACTGGAGCGGCCTGCGAAGCAAGGCGAGGAACGAGCTTCGCCCATAGAGGAAACGGTCGTAGTCCCGACTTCGGCTACAGACTCAGCTCGCACACTACAGATCGGTGCTTCCGTCGACGAACCACTACGAACTGAACTGGTAAGTTTTTTACTTCAAAATTTAGATATTTTTTCCTGGTCCGCGGCCAACATGCCCGGTATTACCTCCAGCCTGATAACTCACAAACTTATACAGACCCTGTAGTCAGACCCGTTAGACAGAAGAAACACAACTTAGCCCCAGAGCGCTAGAGGGTAGTCGACGAGGAGGTCGATAAGCTCCTCGCAGCAGACTTCATAAGAGAAGTCCATTACCCGGGCTGGGTAGCCAACCCAGTGCTGGTGAAAAAGGCAAGCGGCAAGTGGCGCATGTGCGTCGACTACACCGACCTGAACCGAGCTTGCCCGAAAGATTGCTTCCCCCTCCCCAGAATTGACCACCTAGTGGACGCAACCTCGGGACATGAGTTGCTAAGCTTCCTGGACGCCTACTCGGGCTACAACCAAATCAGGATGGACCAGTCCGATGATGAAAAAACTAGCTTCATAACCGAGTTCGACCTGTACTGCTACAAGGTCATGCCCTTCGGATTAAAAAATGCCAGGGCAACCTTCCAAAGACTTGTAAATAGGCTATTTCGGCCCTTGATTGGCATGAAGATAGATTGTTATGTAGACGACATGGTCATCAAGACACAGTTTTCACAAGAATTAATACAAGACTTAGATTCTGTCTTCCAAATCCTGCGTCAATTTAGCATGAAGCTAAACCCTAACAAATGTGTCTTCGGTGTCACCTCAAGTAAGTTCCAAAGGTACATTGTCAACCAGCGCGGTATTGAGGCCAACCCGGACAAGATAAAAGCCATCCTAGATATGAGACCACCCCGGAAAGTAAAAGAAGTTCAAAGGCTAAACGGCCGCATAGCCGTTCTAAGCCGCTTCATGTCCAAATCAGCAGACCACTGCCTACCCTTCTTCAAAGCAATCAAAGGCAAAGGGTTTGAATGGACCCAAGGCTGCCAGCTCGCGTTTGACGAGCTAAAAAGTTACCTCGCTAGTGTGCCAACCTTAGCCCGACCCAAAGAGGGCGAAGTCTTAGAACTGTACCTCTGCAAGCGACGAGGTGGTCAGTTCGGTACTAATAAAAGAAGCAGACCGGGTCCAGTGACCCATCTATTATGTTAGTAAAATTTTGCAGGAAGCAGAGACAAGGTACCCGCAGATAGAAAATCTAGCATACGCACTGGTGATAGCAGCTCGAAAACTCCGCCTGTACTTCCAGGCTCACACCGTCATCGTCCTGACTAACGAACCTCTGAGGCAAGTTTTATTCAAGCCCGAGGTTTCCGGTCGACTGACGAAATGGGCCATCGAACTCAGCGAGTACGACCTCCAGTACAAGCCAAGAACTGCTATTAACACCCAAGCCTTGGCAGAAGTAAAGGAGGCTCTGCTCAACTTCCAGTCACACTTCATCAAGCAAATCCTGAGGTCAGAGGACACTGAGGCCGACGCCCTGTCCCGGTTAGCTAGCACGAGTCACAACGCCATGAGAACTGTGTATATAGAGGACTTACCTCGGCCCAGCATTCTCGATGGGGTAGAAGAGGTCACTCCCGTTCTTGAAGCAGAGCCGAGATGGATCGACCCACTCACGAACTTCCTGCTATATGGAACCCTCCCAGCGGACCGCAATGCAGCCAAGAGGGTGCAGCGCCAGGCAGCCAAATATGTCATAATAGACGAACGGTTGTACCGACGATCCTACACGCTCCCCTACCTGCGTTGCTTGCGACCTGCCAAAGTCGAGCTCGTACTCCGCGACACTCATGAAGGTCTGTGCGGCGGACACCTGGGGGGCAGAGCCCCCGCTGAAAAGGCACTTCGGCAAGGATACTACTGGCCAACGATGAAGGCAGAAACCGTCGAGCTCGTCAGAAAATGCGACAAGTGTGACCCCGGAGTTCATCCCCCACCCGGTCAGGAGCGGGTCTCTTTGTCAAGTGTGACCCCGGAGTCAGGAGCGGCCATCCCCCACCCGGTCTGAAACGGCCACCCCAGCATACTTTGCACCTCGAAATAGTCTCGCTTCCATGCTGGGACCTTGTTGGGGAGTTCATGTAAAAGCTTAAAGCCCGGGCGAGGAGACAGGTAGTATGCCTGCCTACGCCCAGGGAGGGGACCCGCTTGCTTCTTAAGCATCAAGATTGAAGAAAAAATCTCCAAGTCCAAAGGAAAGCTCTCTTCGCAAAATAAGGAGATTGTCCCCACCAAATTTCGAATGGAGTTCGGGTGAAGCTGGCCGACCGTCACGCCGAAGTGGTTCAAGACTTCGACAAGGAGGGGATGGAAAGGCAATCGCAGCCCCGCAGCGAGCTGCTCCCGGAATATCACGATCTCATCAGGACCATGTTCCCAAGGAAAGCTACCCGAAGGTATGAAATAAGCGTACTCCCCGGGCAAGTTATAGTAGGTAATGAGGGATTGGAGCCCCTCGGGCGTCATGGTCGAAGGGCCAAACTTACCTAACATCCGACCCCGACGAGAAGTGGACGCCAAACTACTCGAAGCGCCTCGACCTACGAGTTCGAACTCTTCCTCGAGCTCTACCTCCGGCTCGCTAGGGCTATCAAGGGATGCAACTCGGTTCGTAGAACCTGCATCAGACCCGCTGGAAGGAATATCTGAGCTATCTAAGCTAGACATCGGAGAGTAAGATGGATTCCAGAAAAGTACTCACCCGGAAAAAGGCTGTAGACCACAGGAGCTCGGACGAGCAAAAGACCTTGAACGTGAACTGAAAAAACCTGGACGCGAACTGGATGCGAGCTAAAACTCGGACGCGAGCTCGAAAGATACACAAGTGACAGCGACTGGGGTCCCCCCCCCCGCTATTTATACTCACAGTGATCGAAAAGCGACGACTTAAATCAAAGCCAATCCGACGGCCCACAGCCGCACTGACCGCACGTCCCCTGAGACCGAGACGTGATTGGCGCACGTCTTTCTGAAATTGACAGAGCGCCAACGCACGTCTTCCTAAAACTGACAGAGAGCCGGCGCACGTCTTTTCGAAACTGACGGAACGCCAGCACACGTCTCAATAAAAGCGGCAGCGGCACGTTTTTTCAAATTTGAGAAGACGCCTGCTATCGCGCCTCAGTGGCGCGCTTTTTTGAAATTTTGAAATAAAGCGCGCGTCGTCGCATCTATCAGCGTTTAGACAGGTCGGCACGTTTCTCTCCTTTTGGGCGCTCGATGAAACCCAAGGAACCCTGACAACGCACCTCGCGCCATCAGAACCAAGATTCAAAGTATAGGGCAAATCTACCTGACACCTTGCGAACTCCCCACGCAGGGCAAGACCCTTAGCGCGAGGAGTGGGAGGCAATTGATGAAGGAAGATTTGGTCCGACCTCGCAATCACTCCATGTGGCAAAAACAAATAGCTCGGCACTTAAAGCAGCGTACCCAGGACGCAAGCACAAAAGGGAGGAAGTCAGCAGTCCGAACTCCCTTCGAGGAGTCCGAACTCCATTCGAGGAGCCTGAACTCCCTACGAGGAGCCCGACCTCCCTACTAAGAGCTCGAACTCCCTACGAGGAGCCCGAACTCTCCCTTAGGCCCCGAGCCACACAAAGCAGTGACCCGAACTGGCCCGCCTCATGGCAGTTCGGGACTCTCCCCTATCTGAACTCAAGACTTCACCTCGCACACCACTCCAGCACTTCGCCTCCAGGACACCAAACTAGACAGACTACACCGTACCTGACACCGAAGGAGTCCGTATCCAGGGGCGGCGCACCTGTCTGACTTGGGATCTGACACTTGACAGCCGCACTTCAACGGCCACTTGCCACCGCCATCTCCAGTTACAGAGACGGCTCCGACAAAAAGAGTAGTGGCGGTTCTACCCTAGCAGAGGTGATGACACCCAAACTAGCAGAAGCACGGAAGTAATCATACCTGACCTGAGAGAGCTTAGGAGTGAGTGCGCGAGGTGATTATAAAAGGCTCTCTACCCCCCAAGAACAAGGTATGCAAAATTTGCGCTATCTGGTTTTATCTTGCCTTTGAAGGATTCTAACTTGAGCTTCGGAGCCTTTACACTGGATTCCCCCCAGAGCTTCCTCATCTTCTCCGTTTCAGGTTTCCTGCAATTCAGTTCAGAGTCAAGTTTGTTGACAGATAAGACCTGCCGGATTGCGCTCCATCAAAACTAAAGGAAAGATTGTTATTATTGTGAGAAATTTCAAAGGAGGTTTTCAACATTTTACCCCAAAAAAAAATTAAGGACCAAGGAGATCGGGCCCATCGCTTCTGATTGAGTGCAATACCTCGTATAGATCACCACCGTCCATATAACGTAGCCGAGGAAGAAAAGATAGAGTAGCATACATGCATGGTCACCGTCAAATTAATTGTGGTATTAAAAAGAAGAGGAAGGATGAGAGAGAGACTTCGTACGATTTTAGTAGAGATTAAAGACTACAGGATAATCCCATTTACGATTCAAAAGCATAAAATGCATTCCTCAGTCGATCATATAATCTGGCCCATTTGTTTTTCATTTTCAGTATTACAGAGAAGAGAAGAAGTGATTTGTGCAGCATCAGTTTCAGATACGCTGGCCTCTGTGTTACAAGCTAACATCTTCACAAGCCGAAGAAGGCCATAGGTATAATATTAGAGAAGCGAGCGAGTTCTCCGAATCCCGCAGCTCGGAATATGTTGACGCATATGATCACTTTCCCTGCAACTGTTCCTTGGATGAACTCAAAGTGGCATGCTTCACCTTCTACTATATTATTGGCTTTCCAAAAAGCTGCCCACCCGCTTATAATATCTACACGACCATCCGTTCTTGGAGCGAAACTCACACGCCATGACCTCCCTTTAGGATCCAATAGCACTGCTTTTCCCTTGCCTGTGATCCCAACTTTTCTTGCTACAGCCTTTGGAACAACCTTAATTATTTCATCATCCAACATAAATAAAGCAAAAGGGCGATCAGATTAGATGAGACGTGAGGAAAACAAAATTAACGTAACTACATTTTCAGAATTTTCGTTTTTTTTTTTTGAATAAAATGTAAGGAACAGAACTCACCATATGACTTCTTCTGGACTTTCCACAAAGTGCTGCGAAATGTGGAAATTCTGTTTTGTACGAAGACGCAGCTTCAATTGCCTCACTTCTTGGTTGCCTTTCAATCCCGTAATTTGATTTCTTCCTTGGTTTTCCAGAGCCACCTGCAAGAAAGTTATATTGATATTTATCAGGTTTTGCGAAATCAATGCACAGTTGGGAAGACTGGAAGTAAAGTTACCGTTTCCCTTGCTAGAAACAACTGCTTTCATGGTGGATTTGGCCATTGCTTTGCCACACTTGTCCATCTTTGGGTGAGAATAACTCTTTCTCAGAGCACGATCAATACCTTTCTTGGTGGACCTAGCTATAACATCGCCTTTTTTTTCTTTCCTTGGGTGAGAATCACTCGCACTCTCATAAATCTGAGCAATTACTTTAGTGCGGGCTCTGGCCATTAATGTGCCTGGCTTTTCTTTGTTTGGGTGGGAAGCACTCATACCGTGATTCTGAACAACGACTTCCGTGGTGACTCTGGCCATTTCTTTACCTCTCTTTTGTTTCCTTGGCTGGGAATGAACGTTACTCGGAGCTGAAGGCAGATCCCTTTCACAAGAACTTCTGTCGTATATCTTGACGCTGAATTTGGACTTGCCGTTATAACTGAAAACTAGAAAATCCCCCCACACCAAAGAATGATGTTCTACAAATCTCTGCCAACCCGTATGGAAATAGAATTTTTCGTCAATCTTTTTCACTTTAACAGGCCAACTTTTCCCGGTTGGACTTCTGAGGGTGAGTCTTTTAGGCACCGATCCATTGAAATGCTTGATAAAAAGTGGTGGTATCCCCTGCAATTAAAATTGCAGAGATTAGCATTAGTGAATTCAATTCATATTGGAATACAAGTAATAACTAATTGTAAAACAACAAGGATAAGAAAATATCAATAACACGAACTGATCAAGTTGATCGACTTCCAAGAATCTCTTTCTGGGTTCTTGGATCTTACAAGCAGTTTGGAGAAGTCGGGGGCGACCAAGACTTTGAAGAAGGAGGGCCTGCTGCGTCGATACGGAATCATTCTACCCATCTCTACGGTATACGGTCTAGCTACCTTGACCCATCGAATTTCTTTTGGCCTAAATATCGACTTCGAGTCTTGGACGCTTGGCCTTTCCCACTTTTGAGTGCAGACATGTTTCATCCTTGATCGATCCGGACGTCAGAATTCAACGTTTGGCTGACCGTTAATACCCGTCCAACCAAATATCTATCATACGTAGCGTAAGTACATGGTAAATGTGAATGGTTGGTCCGTTGGTTCTGCTGACCGTAAAAATTCAACAGTACGATATATCATCAAGACCGTTGGATGAGAATCCAATAATTAATAACACGCATCTCTCGTCTTTTAAGGCATTTAACGGTCGAGAAAAACTGGAATAGTCCATGGCTCATGGCTGCATCTGTATGCAGCAGAGGCAGAGCAGGTCCCTGATGGTCTAATATTGGTCATTGAATTTGAATCCAAAGAAAAAGTACCAGCCGTTCCCGTTTGAATTTTGAATGGGTTGTAGTGCAAGGAAAGGTTTTCGTGCACTGAAGCTCTGTCAACAGTTCCAACACCCCGCCCAACTACGAATGGCATGGAATGGTTAGTGCAAAATCAGCCTCAACTTGAACCCGACCGAAAGCCCGGCTCGTTCCTGTTGAAGATTTCTGGCCGGTAGACTTGAGAATTCAGTCAGAGCTAGCAAAAAAGAAATGTTTATTATTAAACTAGTTTGGATTTTCTTTTTGTACATCAGATGATCATATCATTCCAATTGTTGAACGCTATTGCCACTTGGCAGCATCAGGAAAGCATGCCAGCTCTCCAAGCCCCGTAATTCGGAATATGTTGACACGTATTACAACCCCTGTTCCTTGCAGAGACCCAAACTCAAAGTGGCAAGCTTCACCTTTCGCTATGTCGTTGGCTTTCCGAAAATCAGTCCAGCCGCCTGAAATATTGAGACGGCCATCCACCATCGGAGACACATTCACATGCCATTGCCTTCCACGAGGATCCCAAAGCACTGCCTTCACCTTGTTTGTCAGCCCAATCTCTTTTGCTACAGCTCTCGGGACCGACTTAATTTCCTCGTCCAACATAAAGCAATAAGTAAGCGACAGGATGAGAATGAAGTTAATTCATTATTCATAAATTTACCAACAGCAAAAATCATTTTCATCTTCTTCTCTTCATTTCGAGCGAGTTAATTAGGATAAGAAACTCACGATAGATGTTTTTGTGAGATTCAGACAAAGTGCTACAAAATGTGGGGATTCTGTTTTGTATGAGCGGGCGGCTTCAATCGCCTCGTTTATCGGTCTTCTCTTCTTTGGTTTAGCACATCCGCCTACGTGCAGCGTGCAAGTATATTAATTATTATATAAATCAATGCTAGCTATGAGAAATATTTCAAAAAGAGATAAGAACAGTAAGCTAGCTTAATTGTTATAGATGATGAAAGAAATTTTTACGATTCACTTTGGTGGAAACAACTGGCTTTTGCAGGCCTCCGGCTTTCCTTTCTCCACGCCTTCCCTTCTTTGGGTGGGGGTGGGAAGAATCAACTGGATTTCTCTGTGTGTAGGCTGAAGAAGAGAAAGGTAGTTCCTTTTCACAAGCACTTCGGTCGTATATCTTGACACTGAATTTGGCACCACCACGGTAGCTGAAAATTAAAAGATCCCCCACCACCAAAGAATGAAATTTCACAAAGCTCTGCCAACCCTTTTGGAGGTACCATTGTTCCTTGACCTTTTTCACCCTTACCCTCCAACGTTTCTTGGTCGGACTTCTAAGGATGAATGTTGCGGGAACAGATCCATTGAAATGCTTAATAAAAGGTCGTGGTATCTTCTACAAAAGGAAAAATTGTAGTAGTTCCTCAGGGTTTTAACAAATGACAAAATAAATCCACAGTAAAAGACTGATCAAGAACCCACGGCCCTATAATAATGAAAGGGAATTGACAATGTTCCTTGAAAAAAAAAATTAATTAAAGAAGAAGAAAACAGGGTCAGGGTGGGAATCAATACATTTGCACCCCTTTTATTCTTACCAGCAATTTGGAGAAGTCGGGGGCGAGCAAGATTTTGAAGAAGGAAGGTCGGTTGCATTGGCTTTTGGTCGTTCTACTTCTACGCAGTTTGGCTTCACAATTTTGGTGCGTGCGGGGACGATTTGTCATCACCGGCTTTTCAGCCATTTTTACAGGCACAGAAAAAACAGCTAAACGCTTCTCGTTCCTTGCGCATTTCATTTATACTCTACTGTCCGTCCATAACTATAACTGAGAACATGCGGCGGCGCAGTTACGGCAACTGAAGACGTTGAAATGATGTCTGCACTGCAGGCTGCAGGCTGCAGGCTCGTCCGTCACCATCGTTACAGACAATTGAATGGCACATGGCATGGCTACTCTTTCCGGTTGGCTATTGTAATCGCCATTTGCCACTCTCTATTTACAAGTTATAAGTTTATAAACCGTTTGGGAGCGCTTAAGCTTTCACGTAACCTGAGAACTTGAGAGCAGCGGTCCCGTTAGCCACCAAAAGAAATTTTCTCTCTCTCTCTCTCTTAACTCTATTGTTTATGACTTTATCTCTTGTCTCATTCTAGAAATCAAACTTGACAACAAGCTTTTTTTGCAGGCACCGGACAACCAATTTCGGCTCTTATACCGTCCAGCAATAAGAAAAAGCAAAACCAAATATTAATTCTAAGGCCAAAAATTATCAAACCTTGGTTTGCCATCGTATGCTTGACGATAAATCGAGTTAGCTTTCTGCAAAGCCAAACATAGCCCGAACGATTTATTGCAAAGCCAAACATAAATCGAGTTAGTTACCACTTTGCTCAATCACCTCTAATTGGGGTGGCACTTGAAACAAAAATTGCAAGAGGCCCAAGCAACGAGATGGTTTTTATAGCCATATCCACTAAATTGGAAGGTAGTTTAAGTAGAAAACTAGTGAGATTGTTGAAAGATGGTTTGGGGGAGGTTTCTGGTTAGGGCGTTGTGGAAAATGTCCAAAGAACTGAGAGATGTAAATTGGTCAAAAACTATGTCTCTTCTCTCTAGCTTTTAGATTCTTAATTAATTTAAACAAAATATATATATATATATATTTGAGAGGGAGAGAATATGCTTTTCAATCTAATTTTCGAGGTCTAAAGAAGTAAAGATTATGTGAATGCCGACTCAGGAATTGAATTTGGGATAGATTGGACTACTTGAGAATTGGGATAAGCTGGAAACAGCATCTATTTGGCACTCGTCTGTCCGTGGGAGTCGGTTGTCCGGTGCTGGAGAAGCAGAGAGACATGCTCTTATGCCATGGCTGTTGGGGTTTGTAACAACTAATATGTAAGATGCTTTATTTTGAAACATCATGATTGTTTTATTTTGAAAATTTGAGAAGTAATAGAGGATATATTTGACAGTTTACTTCTTTCTGCCAATATTTAATGAGGATGGCAATGAGCTGGTTTAAGACAAAGTTTAAACCAAAGTTTTCAAAACTAAATTGAAAAGTTCGATTGTTCGGTCCGAATGGGCGGCCCATTCTGACAAAAAGAAAAGAAAAAATGAAAAAAAAAACAAAAACAACCAAAAACTGTTCTTAGGTCGAATGGCTCGATGATATAGGCACCTGAGTTAGCGGTTCGCTGATCAAATCAATGGTTTTTGGCCAAATAGAGGTTTTGGGGTACAACAGACTGGTTCCTAATTTTTCGGCCTAGTTTTGAAAACATTGAAAAAAAATGTAGAATCCTTTATTTCAAAACATACATACACACACAGATTTGTATATACGATACCTATTCATGGGTCGAGCCAGGCCAAGTTCGGATTGGGCTTTGTCTTATGTATCAACAGAATACATTCATGCCCAAGTCCGAGGGTTTGAATCCTAAGCCTAAGGTCAGCCCTCATATAAAGCTTGAAGCCCGGGTTTGAATCTGAGTTCAACCAGAAATTTGAAAATAGATTTTTTTTTCTTTTTATTCAATAAAAATGTATTTTATTTATATTAAAAACCTTCAAAACTCAAAGATAATAAAACATTTTACTATTGCTTAAAAAAAAGAGACGAGAAACAAAAAAATATTATATATAGATTTTTTATTAAATAAAATATATTTTTATTATATAATATATATTATCAAATCGGCCAAACTCAATTGGTGTGAACCTAAAATAATGTTCAAACCCAACTTAGAATAGACCGCACCAAACTGGCCTGGCGGCAAGGTTCAAAATATCGATACGCCTGATATGCCGGTAGGGGGCCGGTTTAGGTCTCCTCTACCCCCTGAACCAATCAGACCTCCAATGCACCCACTGCAGGGGCATATCAAAGGGGTCCCGGAATGATACGTATCGGCCGATACGGGCCAATACGTGTCAATACTTTGAACCTTGCCTGGCAAGCTACCCAACGAGTGGTGACAAACTTGGGCAATTGAGCTTGATGTATATTAAGAAATCGAAAATCAATCTGTCCCGAAAATAGCAGGAAGTTTCCTCTACAACTCCCAGCCCCCAAAACAGGTATAATGAGGAATAAAGGACAAGTGAGCTTTGGCCTTGGGGCATATTAGGAAGACCAATGCTTGTCAATATAGACATTTAGGCTGCGTTTGGAATTGGTGTAAACCAATAATGATGTAAAATTTGTCTTTGGTTCGCTTTTCTCAGCGTTTGGAGGAAGTGTGTAATCATGATCAACTAAAATTTCACTCAGCTTCAGTTTTGTGTGCGTTTAGATGGAGTGGAATTTTTATGTCATGAATCAACGTAAAACTTCATCAAGTGTAAAGTTTTACATTGATTATCGATTAAATACTACATCAATAAAATCAATGTAAAATATTACACCATTCACATCATGCTTTTCAAAAGTGCAACGGTCACAAATTCACGGTTCAGCATAAAACACCATCGGTATACTTTTACACCGATTTCAAACGCAACCTTAAGCAATACCATTTATATCTTTTCAACATCTACTAATAAATTTTACTAAATGAAATCTCATTGATGATTGCTGAGCAATGACTGATAAAGTATTCTTACACCTAGATTAGAAGAATTTCATTAACGAGGTTGATATTTCTCCCCACTTAGGAACATGCTTACCAAGGAATTGTTCCTGTTTTCTATTTAATCTAAAAGATTAATGTTTTTTTCTTTTTTTGATAATCAAAACTCAAAAAGAAACGCATTTTGAGAACCATAAAATAACTTGCACAAGGATCCTAATTAAACCATCTAAACCAAGGGAAGGGTTAATTGTTCATTCCCCATCCTTTGACAAAATGCTAGCAATAATTTAAGTCGTTTATTAATGTATGACTAAGGGCCTGTTGGTTTCCTCTTAATAGGAATCTTTCAATTTTAAGAGGAAATTGGTTGTTCGTTTCCTCTTATCACTTAAAGTGCAATCATACAACTTTTTGTTTTCTAATAATATCCCAACAAGACAAACAAAAACTCTCATATATAGGATCAAAATGGATATTTGATAATTTTGATAATTCAGAACAATATTCTATGCATTCGAAATTCATAGAAAAGAAAAATTAACCAATGCCAATATATCTCTTAACATAATTATTGTAGTTTTAGATGTCAGACTAAAATTCGAAAAAATGGGGACAGGCACAATGCAGATTTATGATTTATTTGCAGAGCTATAAACATCCAAAATGTGAATAACACACACTCTATGCACCGTCCGCCGGTAAATTAACATCAATTCCGATCTGTCACCTACTCTAACATTACTTTTGGCCTACAAATTCTGAGAACTGGCATAGGCTGAACCGTCGGTCTCCCAAGAAAATATTCCTGCTTCTTTGACAATTGGCATCCTCCAAAGTGGATATATTGCTTACCACGCCTACCCGGATTACCGAGTCTGTGGGGCGCATTTGCTTAATAGGAAGTAGCCTAATAAAACAAAGCCATTATTTCTCCACCACTATTACACAAGAGTTCATTGTTGCTACAGAGCTAAAACACAATAAAGGCCTTTGATTTGTAATTTGTGACCCACCAAAATGCCAGTTCATTTATTTAAATTCAATGTGAGGCCACATCAACAAATCAACCGCTTTGATTTTGTTGTTTCAGCACAGCGACAGTATTAGCAAATGTGAGCTGATTAAACAAATCCATTCAAAAGTTGACTGAATAACCTTGGTGACGATGTTCTTACACACTTTCTAAGAGGAAGAGGTTTAACGTTTTTGGCAGGTGGGCACCAGCCAACAAACATGGCCTTGGGAGACATGATATACAAACAGGTGGAAAGCGGAAACTGCTAGTTCTCCATAAAACCATCATCCCCAATAAAACTGTCAAAACTAAAAATGAAGAAGAATGCAGCTCTAACACACAACTAGTTAACTACAATTACAAACGCCATGCCCACCCCACAACTAGTTAACTGCTGAATTGAAGCTGCCATCTCAAAAAACTGTCAGAGCCCCGCCTCGCCTACGGCGTCTTTTATGTGCACCTCCGGTTGCTTCACTTTTCAGAGGAAAGACCTGTAGGGGCACCACCTCTTCGACAACCCGAAAAATCTTTACGTCAATGTGTAAAAAGTTATTCCTTCTCTTCCCAACCTCGAAAACGCAGACATCGCCTTCTTCCAAGTTGTTATGCAATACAAATTTTGGCCATCCGTTTAAAAAGGCTCCTTGACCGGGTGATCGCGAACGAAACATCACACGCCAAGTCTTTCCATCTACCGAAAGAATGACATCTTCACTTCTAGGAAGAAAATGCATTCTCACAGCCGCAGCTGGGATTGTCTGCAACAAAGTAAAAAAGTAATTTAGTAAATCATCGGCCACTCACACAATGTCATTACCCATTAATCACTGTGGTGGTGATTCAACTTTGAACAGTTCAGATAATCACTTCTTTATTACTTTTTGATATCTATGAGACTATGAACATCATTTAATTTTACAAACCACAGCAAGAATTCCCTGTTATATATCTTCTCATCAACCGACTAGATAACAGATATAAGTCTCTTATCCTATTTCTTCTGTAGATAACTACTCTCTATCCTATATTTTCTGTAGATAACTCATATGTGTATATCTCCCAGTCAACACAAACTCTCTGTACATCCTACTTGTATACAAACCAATACATACGATGATAATACAAGTGTGGATACAATTCTCTTCTTCAAGCTCTGACTCTGTTACTTCTAACCATGATAACGAAATTGCCTTCCTCCTTAATTACTGTTTAAGGATCTCTACAATATTACTTTCGCTTTGGTTAGTAATGTACAGCAAATAAAATTATTAATACAGCATACCGGGTTATAAACTTGTTTGAGAACAAGTGCAAACCATACAACATATATTTCTGTAACAGAATCTCTATTGGAAAATTAGGAGGATTTGTCTCCACTTTCAGCACTGTAATTGACACTCGTAAATTCTTGCTTTTTTATGTTTATTGAGAAAATGTATAGATGCTAAAGGCATCTAACTTGTCGAATTTTAGAGAGTACTCTGAACTTGAAAAGGAGTGAGCAGACAGATTGCACAGCAACCCTAGAAAATCAACTTAAAAAAAAAAAAAAAATCTCTTCTGCAGGCTAAAAAGTGAAAAATCATATTTCTACCATCAACCAACAGTATGAGGTAAAATATAAAGCTTACCAGGTAAAATCTCTTATACACATGGGTTGGTTGCATAACTATTTTGAAACTTGTTTCTGACAAAACTAAAGCTTCATTGGCCAATTCAAGGGTCCTCAGCATCTCCACTTCAGTAACAGGTCGTCTTTTTGATAGAAAGTGTATATGAAACGCCCGGTTTAAGCTTTCAGATAATTCTTCATCACCTGAATAATCTTTCAGATGAAACCATGAAAAGAATGCAAGTTAAATTCCCAAACAATGGTTAAGCTATTATGTTAACCATCACATGAAGGAGCATTTTTTCACTTACCCGCAGGTTCTTCTCTTTTGGGTTTCCGCTTAGCAGGGAGAGGTGTGGCACTCTTCTTCTCAATCTTCTTCCTTTTAGCTTGAGATGTATTACGCCAACTAAATGGTTCTGATCTCTCGGCCTCTTTCCCTTTACTTCTGAATGATGGAGAGCATTTAATACCACGTCCTCCCCGTCCTCTTTTTCTTTCATCCACATCCACTACAGATGAATATATAAATTCTACAGAGCTCTCCGTTGAACTTTCTTTCAGATTACATCCGCACTTGCTTGGGAAATACGAGCTCACCTTCTCACAGAGGCTAAACTGATCAAACAGTAAGACATCGAAAATCGAGTTCCCGGTGTATCTGAAAACCAAGACGTTCTTCTCTTTCAGACTATTTTCCTGAACAAATGTATTCCAACCGTGTTGAAAGAAGCAGCGGCCATCCTCATCCATCACAATTTCAACTTTCCAAGTTTTCCCACTTGGACCTCTAAGAGAGACGGAGCTCGAGATTTCTTTCTTTACGTGGTGCATGAATTTTGGGGGAATGTTCTGCGTGTTATATTGCAATACTCGTAAGACAGAAAACGAAGAGAGACAAGGATAAGAGGGTAGAGGGTGCTTCTACTTACAAGCTTCTGATCGAAATCGTTGGTGAGGATCTGAAAGAACTGTCTGGACTGGAAGTGGGTCCAATAAACATACTCATCGCTTGATCTGCATTCATCACACCTTCCCCCCATTTCCTGTACAGAGAATACCAGAAACTAAGAACGAAAACTTCTTTCAGAAAGAAAGCTTACTCAACACAAAAACAGAGAGGCCGATCAACAGAAAAAAACAATATCCTCACTCCTCAACTCACAAAAAGGAGTCTCTCTCTCTCTCTCTCTCTATAAAGTCGTACTCAAGAAGATTTCATTTTGATATGACGATTGACGGCCGATCCTGAAGCCGCTGTTTTTCAAAGCGAAGCAACAAATGACGTAGATCAAGCAAACACCCCTTCCCTCGTTCCTTTCCCGCCTTCTTTTCAAGTGTTGTTGGTCACGATCCAATACAAAATTAGGTACTGAATTGACTGACGTAAATTCCGATCTGACGATAAATAAAAATCCTCGCTTCTCCATATGATTAACATAACAGGTCAAATTGCCAATGGTGCAGATGGGTTCATTATAGGATGCGGGACATATTATCATATTAGACAGCCAGCTGATCAAGATCAGAAAATAAGCCTGTGATGGGATAAAATTTTGGGCGAATCGCCCAGCACCGTCTCCTTTGAGATAATTTATTTATATTTTATCCATTTTTTTATTTTTTCTTATTTTCTTACATTTGCACATAGAGAGAAATTTGAGTTATCGAATGCCTCTTATTTTAATAATACATGTTTGATGGAGGGAGATTTGGCCCGAACGCTTGGTCGCGCGACACGTGGAAGCAATCGGGTATCACCTAGTAAGAGCGTCAGCTTGGCACAGCGACATAGCCATAGCCCAAGAAGAAACCCGAGCTCTTCAAAAGACAATATGTGCTTCCCGGGAGGTAGAACCCGAGCTTTCCTAAGAAATCCCGAGCCCTACAAGGAACACCACGAAAGGCAAAGCCCGGACTACTCCATCTCGGGTAAGTCCGGGCCACGCTCCTATCCGAGTTCAAGACCACCTCGTGCACCACTCTGATACCTCGCCTCCAGGTCGCATGACTAAACGACCGTACCTGATACCAAAGAAGTTCGTACTCCGAGGCGGCGCGCCTGACTGATCAGGGATCTAACACATGACAACCGCACTCCAATGGCCACCTGCTACCGCCATCTCAGTCGTTGCAGAGACGGCTCCGACAAGGAAGACAGTGGCGGTTATGTCTACCCCCCCCCCCCCCCCCCCCGCAGAGGCGGTTACACATGATCTGGCTGATGCTTGGCAGTTTGTGCACCAGTGTCACGGGGGTAATCATTGGGGCCCCGTGCAGCACTCAAAATGGGCGAGTAAGCGTACGCAACAAAGCAAACACACACAAAATGGCAACAAGATGGCACACAAATTAGCAAAAGGCTATTTGTATTGCATTAATCAGTGGTAAGAACAAACACACAGTACAGTGTCGAGGGGATCTCGTGCTTAACCTTTACACGCTTATGAGCTCACTCAACTACCTACCTCCCCTCAAAGAGTACGTTAAGCTTTTGGGGGAGTGACAATAAAAAACATCAAAAAGGTGAAAAAGCATACTACAGTATTACAATAATGCAATTGGCAATCCCCCATACAAAAATACATGCATAGCCCACCCATGACACACACTTGGACACTAAAGTGGCGGCTGTAGGCACGGTGGTTGGCACTTGATAGCGCAGCGAAGAGAACACTTGTTACAGTCTCCCCCACTCAATTCAGTCTTTGTCCTCGAAGACTATCTTCTACTTGAGGCTTGAACTTGTTGTTGGTGAAGGAAGGTTTTTCGACTGCTCCACGAACCGGGTTTCTTCCAAGGCCCAAATAGTAGGTTGGGTAGATTGCTAGTGGATGTTCTTGATGGTGGGAAAACCTATGGCTAGTCCCTAAGTTAAGTCCCTGCTTGGCTGCTTCAAAATAGGATTTTGACTTGTTCCTAATGGTGGTAGGAAAGTTGGTAACCAAGGCCGGGTGAAAATGGTATTTTAGATTGTTAGGGTGTTGGTTCTCATGCATTTTTCCCCAAGGGTGACCCACAAGGCTACTACGGGATTTATCTTGACGGATGATGTGAATGTGGTCCCTAAATGGCTTGGGTGGCACTCGCTCTCCCCGGTGGTTGTGGTAGTAGGTGTGGGCAAAGTTTGACATGGCCTTCCCCACCAGTTGTGGGTGTGTGCGGCTTCTGCTGCAAAGGTGGCTTCCGCTGTTGTTGTGGCGGCACTAGCACTAACGTTAGCACTGGCACTAGCGCTGACTTCTTCCCAGAGTTGCTGCTATCACTTCTGGTTGCAATGGTGGTTGTTGTAGATCTCTCTGCCATCAATGGTGGAGGGTGGTGTTGGAGTTGCAAGGTAGAGACGTGCTTCTTCTTGGTGCTGGCGGTGGCAATCATGTTAACCATGCAAGGTGACCGCTCGTCCAAGATCATCAGGGTGTCGAGGTGAGGCGCCAATGCTGCTTTTTCCTGTATTATGAAATCCATTCCAAGGACAATATCAAAATCATCTATGTGAACGACAGAGAGGTCAATCTCTCCATCCCAGGTGCCGAGTTGTACTCTTACTCGGCGAGCCATGCCTTCAGTAGGTTTGGCACTTGTGTTAACTACTTTGAGCCAGCCAGGCTCTTTGGAAATGGCCAAATTAAGTCTCTTGGCCTCTGCAATGGATATGAAGTTGTGAGTGGCCTCTGTGTCAACTAGGGCCCTGGTTGGCCTCCCGCCAATGGTTACATCAACATACCTCAGTCCTCTCTTGACTGAGGATGGCTGTTTGGAGGTAGCCCCTTTCTTCATCATGGCATTGAAAAGTTGGAGGGCACCCACTCTTGGCGCATGGGTACTCCGTTCTCTATCACTCTGCTCATCATCACTTAGCTTGGCAATGAGGGCATTCATCTTTGCTCGCTTTGGGCAATTCCTGGTAAAGTGCTCCTCCCCACAAATGTAGCAAATGGGAGGATGGCTGGGTCTCCCTTGATATCTGTTGTTGTAGTAGTTTTGACTTTCTTGGGGCTGCTTCCCTTTGTGGTACTTGACTGGTTTGTGGTTGAAGGGTGGCTTCTCCTTCGGGGGACTTGGTTGTCTATCTCCCCCACTCGAATGTGTGGTACGCGGGCTGGCTGGTCTGCTTCCTTCATCATCCGATAATCTCCATTCAATAAGTTGTTCAGCCACGGCCATGGCGGAGGCAAGGTCCTGAACATTGCGTCGTTGGAGCTCAAGCTCAGCCCAAGGCTTTAGGCCATTCATGAAGTTGAACAATAAGTCCTTGTCTGACATGGCGGTGACTTCTAATGTGAGGGCTGAAAACTCTTTGACATAGTCATGGAGGGAGTCGCTGTGCTTGAGAGTCTTCATCTTGCAACGAGCGAGGCATTCCACGTTCTCTGGGTAGAACTGTCTCTTCAGCTCTCTTTTAAAGTCAGCCCAGGTACGGATAACAAACGTACCACGTTCTATATCAACACACCTTTTGCGCCACCACAACATAGCGACATCGGTCAAATACATAGTAGCAGTGCGTACCTGAGTCATTTCATCAGTCACATTGGCGGCGGCAAGGTACTGTTCCATTTGCCACAGGAAGTTGTCGAGCTCTAGTGCATTGCGGGTACCCGAATAGGGAGTTGGCTCCCTAATCTTGATGTGGGAGGGAGTATGTGCAAAGGAAGTGCTGGCTGGATTAGCGACGGCCCTCTTCAAGATTGCACATTCTGCTTTGAGCTCCTCTAATTGAGCTTGGGTGTCGGAGGAGGCACATGCGGCTGACTTCGGTGAGGCCCACTCCACTCTCATTTCATCTAGTTGGGCCTGGACGGCCATTGATGTGGAGGTGCTTCTTCTCCACGTTGCCCACTCGTTCTTCATCTCATCGAGCTAGGCTTGAAAACTGTCAAGCCTATCTTGGACCTGCGAGTTGGAGGAGCTTGCTTCTTGTTGGTGCACAGTGCTGCAAAATTGCTTGAGCGTGCCATTGATTTTGTCTTGGACCTCGTCCACGACTCCGCTCAAGTGACCTTCAATATTGACTAGTGTGTTGTCCATGGCTTCCATGTTTTGATGCAGCTCGTCTGTCGAGTCTCGCATCCCACCTACGGTGGCTTCGCAACGCAGCATGCGCAACTCAACGACTACATGCTTGTTGGAAGATTTCTCATGTTTGCTGGTCTTCGGTTCCTTGTCCTTGCCGATGTCGTCGGCGGGGGCATCATTGGCCTCATGGGATGTGGAGAGACCATGCTCGATCTCCTTTATGATGTCCCTGTTGTGCTTCATGCTGTAACTCGCGTTGCGGGTCAAATGGCTTAAAAGGAGCTCCTACTTTGATACCAACTGTCATGGGGGTAATCGTTCGGGCCCCGTTCGGCACTCGAAATGGGCGAGTAAGCCTACGCAACAAAGCAAACACACACAAAATGGCACACGAATTAACAAAAGGCTATTTGTATTGCATTAATCAGTGGTAAGAACAAGCACATAGTACAGTGTCGAGGGGATCTCGTGCTTAACCTTTACACGCTTATGAGCTCATTCGACTACCTACCTCCCCTCAAAGTGTACATTAAGCTTTTGGGGGAGTGACAATAAGAAACATCAAAAAGCATACTGCAGTATTACAATAATGCCATTGGCAATCCCCCATACAAAAGTACATGCATAGCCCACCCATGACACACATTTGGACGCTAGAGTGGCGATTGTAGGCACGGTGGTTGGCACTTGATGGCGCGGCGAAAAGAACACTTGTTACATCAGGGCAGTTATAAAAGGCCCTCTTAGTAAAGGTAAGTGATACTTTTGCGCCTTCTGATCTAAGAGAATTTCTCATCTTCCTTGCTTTCCCAAGAGTGCTAACTTGAGCGTCGAAGCATTCCCATCGAGTTCCTCCCCCGAGAATCTCATGTTTCCTCCCTGTTTTAGGCATCTCCCACTCCGTAAGAGGCAAGGTTACCAGCAACTAGGGCCGATCGGATCGTGCATCATCATTGTTATTATTACATTTAAAAAAATATTTAAGAGAGATCTTTGATTTTCCAACGACTCTTGTTTTAATTCATGTTATTATTACATTTAAAAGAGATACTAGTAATAAAATAAATCAAGGTTTTTTTAAACCGAATCATACAGTAAACCGGTCAGAGGTCCAGTTCCCGGGTTGAACGGATGGCCCGTTCTGACAAAAAATAAAAATAAATAAAAATATAGAAATGGCCAAAACAGTTAAACGGTTCAAACAACTTGATCGCACGGGTCTACGGTTTTCTCACCAAATCAACAGTTTTTCGCAAAATGAGTAAAATGGAACCGGTCACCTAACCAGTTCCCAGTTATTCCAGTCCGGTCCAATTTTGAAAACCATGATATAAATCAAATAATATAAATAGGTTAAGGTTAAACAATCAAAAAATTATTAATTTAAAAGCCACTAAACTTTCACTAACAATAAATATTAACAAAGCTTAGTAAATATTAAAAATGTGTTCGAATTCCACTTAATAAACACTAATAAAAATAATAAATTTAAATATAAAAATAATAATTGATAGTTTTAATAATATTATTACATAACTTATGAGTTGAAACCTTAATAAACGCCAATAAAAAATATTAATTGATAGTTTTAAAATATAAACAATTAATTAAAAATCCAAAAAAATTCTAAAAAACCTAAACATGATTAAAATACTAAAAATATTGAAAATTAAAAATAATTTATATTAATAAGGGCATTTACTAAAAATAATTAAAATGTACAATTAATAGTATTTCATTATTAAAAAATACCAAAAGTTATTAAAAAATAATGAAAATTAGTTGTATTTTTTAATAACTATGGTATTCATTTAGTTATTTAAATGATGAAAATACTGGAATTTATTGAAAAATAATCGTATGCAAAAATTACTAAATAATAATGAAAAAACACCAAAAATTAATTAAAAATCCATAAATTCTGAAAACCTAAAGCTTAATTAAAATACTAAAATTAATTTCAAAATTAGATTAAATGTATTTTATTACAAAAATATTGAATAATAATGGAAAAAATATTGTATTTTAATTATTAATAGTAATATAATTAACATAATTATTTTTAAACTATAATTAACAGTAATTATAATTTAAACTATAAATAGTAGAAAATTACATTTAATTATGATAATTTCTAGAAATTATTGTATTCTAAATAAATATAGTAATTTAATAATTACAATATTTTAATAATTAATAATAAAAAGTAACAAATCGTTTATAACTTAACCTAACCCGATTATATCTATAAATTTATAGGCCCAACCAACTATTTTCTTTGATTTAGGTCTAGTTAAGATATGCACCATGCCCACACATTATCAAGGATAATTTAATCCAAAGTCTAATTCGATATCAAACTTTTGGAGTCCATTGATGGCTTTAGCGGATAGGGACCAAGCTAAACAACACCTAATAAGCTCAACTTAGAAGTTATATGCATATATGGTAAATATTATTATATAGTATTTAAATAACAAATTTTATATTAATATATATATATATAAATGTTATATATATTTTTTATGCTAGACTATAATTAAATAAAAAATTTAATTTATAAAAAATAATAGTTTTATAATTAACATGGGCCTCTTTATCAACAAAAAATGTACAAACCCAAGCCCGAGCCCGGCCCTACCATTAGGCCTGGATCTTGAACCCAAGCCTAGCCCTAATATAAAGCCCGAAACTTGAGCCTGAGCCGAAAGCCCCATCTATACACAAAATGTCTTATTTTTAGTATACTTTTATAAAGTAATATTATATTAATTTAGTAATAATTTAATAAATTAATGAATTAATTTATATTTCCTAATAGTAAATTGATATTTATTAATAATTTAATAAGCATTATTATATATAACATAATTACCACTTTATATATGTAATAGTATCGGGTCGGGCTTATTTGAGAAAGCCTGAGCTCGAGCTCATGGGCCTTAAATTTTGCCCAAGCCTGAAAAATAACAGGTGAGGCTAGGCCGAGCCGTCGGAGTACCTGGCCCATGAATAAGTCTAATTGTATGTATAAGTAATTGTATACATCAAAAATCATATGAAATAAAAATTTAAACATATTTAATAAAAATTTAAACATATTTTTCATTTTTTTTTAAATGGACCTCTCATGTCTTGGCCCAGTCCGCGGCCTGGCTTGGCCCCACATGACACGATTTACACTTCTACTTGAACCCGCCCAATATAGAGGGCGGGGCGGGGAAATTCAAGGATTCCCCATCCTTGATGTGGAGTAGGGTGCCTTGCCCTTGAACTCGCCCAACATTGAGGAGTAGTTGCCTTGCCCTGAACTTGCCTGACAGTAGGGACGGGGTGGGGATGAGATAAAGTGTCTCGACTATGGGGCAATGGTAGGGATGGAGTGCCCTACAATGAACCCACCCCGTTGTCATTCCTATATAATTATTAATTATTAGTGAAATTAATAAAAATGTTAGCTTTTATAATTATTTTTATTTATTTAAAATTAATTAAAATTTCATTTAAAAATAACAACAATTATTCAAATTACTACAAATTATTAATAAAACTCAATTTATTAAAAAATATTTATTCATATTAATTACAATAATTATTTTCTTTAAATCAACATTAAATGAAAATTACAATTATTAAAATTTTAAATATTAACAATAACTTTGAATACTTTTTGTTAATTAACAATAAATTTTGATTGTTAATTTAATATTAATTAATAGTAAATAAATTTTGATTGTTAATTTAATATTAATTAATCTCGACAGCAGTAGCGGTCGAGATCCCCGGCACGAGAGAAGATTGAGAATATTTTCGATCATTTTGAGTTATGGGACGCTCAATGAACGCCACTTATGCTCTTATGCCACATAAGTCAGAGAATCCTGATCGCCGAGCTGTATTCCAGCCATACAATTAAGCATGAAATTACTCGGGATCGTGCGATGCACGGGATAGATTTCCAATTGGGCCAAGTCGGTTTATATCCAAATTTACTAATTTTACTTATTTACTTAAAACAGTAACTCTGTTAGTAAATTATTAAATAATTTTACTAACTTTCTATTTCTGTTCTAGTAATTTAAGTAATTTATGATAACATTATTAGTTTATTAATTTTCTAATTTAGTAATTTATGGAAACTTTACTAATTTATTAATGTTCTAATTTACTATTTAGCATAAAATTTTCTAATTATTAACATTTTACTAATATACTAATTTCCAGTAATTTAAGTAATTATTAACTTTATTGCTAACTAACTTTACTTGAGTAATTTTAAGTTCACTAATTTTTTATTCAGTAACTTAAGTAATTTTCTAATTCAACACTTTAAGAATAATAGTTAGAAAATCACTAAATATTATTTATAAATTGTTATTACTTAGTTTCTTTATAAAATTACACTAAATTATCTTTAATTTTCCAAAATGTAATTTTTGTAAATTCTGAAAATTTTATTACATCTGTGTAATTTTGAAAATTAATTTACTTTTTTAAATTACCATTATTTATTTTTATTAAATAGTGAAATAATAATTATTTTCACTAATTTCAATAATTTACACTGAAAATTACACATTTTTCAATAATTTTCCAAAATCCTTTCAATGTTATTAATTATCCTAAATTTTACAAAATATTTCAATATTTTCCAGTAAATATTTATTACATTTTAAAGAAAATTTTCACAAATTTCCAAAATGGAAATTCCTTAAAATATTATGAAAATGCAACTTTATGAAAAGTTTGGAAACATTGTATAACTATGAAAATTATTTTTTACTTTCTAATATAAACCCTATACTCTGCTTGTTTTGATGTATTAAAATTTAGAAGGTGGCAAGTAGGGGTGCAAATGGGCTGGTTTAGCTCAAGCTAAACCTGAAAAAAGGTAATTAGGGTTAGTATAGATACTATAGAATATATGAACTGGATCCAACCCAAACCAAACCCCAGAAGGTCAGATTGCGTAAAGATTAGAATTGGGGGTTCAATAACTTAGATTGGGTTAGAGTTAGACTTTAAAACCTAACCAACCCAGATAAACTTCATCCCTAGGCGTCAGCTTCAAACTAGTATACTTGCCTTTCCAATTCACTTTTTCCCCCTCCGTATCAGCCTCTCCAATTCACGTAAAGACATGAACTAATCCAGTCTCTACTCCAACTACAACCACCTAGAGAATTATTCCAAATGAGCAAACTAGCACCTTACCCTCCTTCCATTTCATAGTTTACACAACACAAATTTCTATGCTATTGGAAATTAGGGTACACAATTTTCGTCCCAGCCCAGAAATTGCATGCTTGGGCCTACGTTTTGTGTTCAGCCCAACCTAAGTTATAAACATTATTATTTGTACATATTTATGTATGCTATTTTATGTTATGTTTTATATATAAACATAAATTATAATACATATATGATATTTTAATAATATCTATAAATACTTGCATTGGTTTTGATGCAGATCATACCATATATCAAATATGATTAATACACTTCCTCGAACATATGCGAAGTGTCAACTCTTACACTATTAATTCATAAAATAAATTTTATGCACAATATAGGACATATAACTTTTAGTATTTTATATATTTAATATTTTATGCATAAAGGTCAAAGGCCAGGAATTAGGCACAACTGGACTAGGCCTAAGCTTATGTTTCAAGCCAGAACCTGGGCTGCTCCACGACTGGGCCTAGTCTATAGAACTTATAACAGGTGCTAAGCTCGATCTGGTCCTATTTACGATCACCCAGCCCTTACTGAAAAATGTATGGTATAATCAGTAACATAAGGCTTAATTTGAAAGGAGTACAGATGTAAATATGTAGAATGCAAAGCCTTATATTTTGTAATATTTTGTATATATTTACATTGTATATATTTAAATAAATACCAATTGAATAGTTACCACTTCTGATACTTTTACATATATAAATATACATTGGAAAATGTGTTTTCTGTCATTAACGAAACTAAACCAGAATACATATTTACCTTGCACCGGGGTTTACACTCCATTTGCATCCTAGTCAAATTCATTAGCTAGATATGTATAAAATATCAAATATAAATCACTACCAAAAAAAGATATATAAAACTGGAATAAAAGAAACATCATAAAACCTCGTTTACATAATGACCTTCATGCCACTTAAAAGGCAAGACGTGAGATACCTTATATTAAAATAGAGGGAAAATCTATGATGCAGAAAAGATGTGGTAAAGAGTTTTAACCAATCAAAAGCCACCCTTGAATTTTGATAAATAACACCTTATTCGCTACCATGCTTATTGGTCAATTGTTTTTTGAATATCATATCTTTTCCATATCATATCATAGTCAAACACTAAAATAGGAACTACTTTGATTACATTCATATTTTCCTACAACCTTAAATGCATTATATATATGTTGCATATTTTGTGGTGATGCTAAATCTAAAATTTGTAGCTCAATTTGAAAAGAGTGCAAATACAAATATATTCATTGCAAACCCTTGTAAACGGTACTTATAGACATTGTATTGGCACTGTATTCTACCCAAACTGAGTAGAAATAGAGCAGAAATTATGACTTATGTGAATGTTGCTCAATATGTATGATTTTGCTTTGTAAAAACGAAAAGAATTGACATGTTAATAAAGTTAAAAAAAAAAAACCATGTCCATGTAGCCTAGGGTGTCAAATGGACTGGATTTGGTCCAATCCGATCAGTTCAATGTGAATCCATTAGAAATGGATCAGATTAAATCCAATCCAATGCTTATTTTGGACCAGTCCAATTCAATGTATAGAATTCTAATTTGTTCAAATTTATTTTAATTTAGATTAATTCAAACCCAAACCTTATCGATTGACACCTATATTCTTATCTTCTATCAATGGATAAAGCAGGTCCAGTCCAATCCAATCCAATAAATACTTTCGGCCATTAAGTCTCGACTGGTCCAGTTCAAAATGTCTTGTTGGTTCATCCAATCTGTCCAAATTGACACCCGTACAAGTAGCAAACACTTCCCCTTATAGGTGTTACTTTATCACATTAACAATGAATGGGAGGTGATAAAATGGATTATAATCACATTTCCACAAATTCAATTAACACCCAAAACAAGAGAAAATCTACAAGCTTTTTAACTATTTGGTGAGGAAAATGATAGATGCAATGTGGCAAAAGATGGATAAAAAGTCCAAGAGAATAGAAATCACACATTCCTAATAAAATCATTACGTTCATCATTTTCTAATTTGAAGGAATGATGCGGACATCCATGATAACATCTTCAGTCTTTGTTACAGAATTGAGCTCAAAGATACATTTATATCCTTTCTTTAGTTTGTTTGAAACTGAAAACTCACGCCAACCATATCGTATGAATAAACGAGAATAGTGATTCCGGAATCCTCTACTACATAATGTCACTGGCCACAACTTTCCCTCAGGATCTCTCAATCTAATATTGCATCTGCTAAACAAGCCATTTGCAATTGCAAATGCTTTGGGAATATTCTGCATCCAAACCAAAAGAAGCTTATCACTCCACACCACTGAAGTTTACTCGTCGCGTATGTTATAGCAACGTAAGGCTATTCAAATTCGAGGAGTCTCTAACGTTATTGTGTCCACACATTTTGGGGGCATTTGTGAAAATGTTTTTTTTTTGTGAAAATAGATTGTTTCTTAAAACAATATACAAAAAACATGTTTTTGATTTTGTGTGTGTGTTTTATCTTCAAAACTGAAACAAAAAATATGTCATTTAATCTGGTTTCAAAAATGATGAAGGAAGATTTGGCCCGACCTCATAATCACTCAACACGTGGCAAAGACAAACAACTCGGCACAACAACGCACACAAGGCGCAAGCACCAAAGGGAAAAAACCAGCAGTCCAAACTCCCTACTAGGAGCCTGAACTCCCTAAGAGGAGCCCGACCTCCCTACTAAGAGCCCGAACTCCCTATAAGGAGCCCGAACTCCCTACGAGGAGCCCGAACTCTCCCTTAGACCCCGAGCCACACAAGGCAGTGACCCGAATTAGCCCGCCTCATGGCAGTTCGGGACATTCCCCTATCCGAACTCAAGACTTCACATCGTTCGCCACTCCAACACTTCGCCTCCAGGACGCCGAATTGAACAAACGTACCATACCTGACACCGAGGAGGTCCGTATCCAAGGGCGACGCACCTGACTGACTTGGGATCTGACACTTGACAGCCGCACTTCAACGGTCACCTACCACCGCCACCTGCCACCATCATCGCCAGTCGCAGAGACGGCTCTGACAAAAGGGAGTAGTGGCGGTTCTGTCCAGCAGAGGGGATGACACCTGAACTGGCAGGAGACCAGAGGTAATCGTACCCGACCTGACAAAAGCTTAGGTGTGAGTGCACGAGGTGGCTATAAAAGGCTCCCTACCCCCAAGAACAAGGTACGTGAACTTTGCGCCATCTGGTTTCATCTTGCCTAAGAATTCTAACTTGAGCTTTGGAGCATTCATACCGGGTTCCCCCCGAAGATTCCTCATCTTCTCTGTTTCAAGCTCCTTGTAGCTCCGATCAGAGACAAGGTCGTTGACAGATAGGACTCAGCCGGATTGCGCACCATCAAAAAACATTCTTTCATATGATTAATCAACATCATGTTCGATATATCATATAATTTCTATGCTAAAAAATGTTTTTATTTTAAAAATCAATATCTTATTGTATCTAAAAATAGGATTCAAGAACATGTATTTGTTTTGCATTTTTTTTTTAATGATATGATGATTCTAAAAAACAAATGAAAACAAAAGATGTATGTATACAGGGTCGAATGTGCTTTTGACACAACAATCAGAGTCCAAACAGCCATTACAGCCATACATAGGGAACATCTCTCTTCTCCTTTATGGCGATATGTGATGTTTTCAATGTATGACTGCAATGGCTGTTGGGTAAGGGCGTAAGCCGGTTACCCAATTTTAGGATTTTACATTGCATTGGGCCTAAGATTTTTAGGCAGACTGAATCAAGTTTTGACAAAATGACAACCGAACCCGCCCAAGATGCACCCCTACTATTGAAACCGTATGTTAGGACATTGTATTGAATTTTCTCGAAGTACGGTTGAATTGCTATGTTAGAACTTAAAAGGAATGCTAAAATGATAATATTTAGCATTTAGGGTAGAATATTTAAACCTCCCCTCATTTTATTGTAAATACTAAAACTTCCCCACCTTTTTTAAAATGGACCAGAACCTCTCCTATTTGATGATGACATAGCCTCATTGGACAAAGACATCCCCTTCCACGGCAATTCTTTAGCATTAGTTACGCTATGTGCAGATATTTAAAAACAAAAAAAAAAGAAAAAAAAAACAATTTTGCCTTTATGATCGTCTCCTAATTAGACACTTTTATCACAATGGTTCTAGTCTTCTAAATATTTGTTTCTATTGACTGATCAGAATAGCATTAGAGTTGACTCTAGATTTGCTGCTCACAGATTGCGTTTCACATTGACCTCAGAGCATGTTCTGGCCACACATCCAAAACAGAATGATGGTTCAGTTAGCTTAGAGTCGGAATTTTTAAACCTAAAGTACAGTTGATGTGAGTGCCAGATTGGAATTGATGTTAATTCACAGACGGACATTAATGTATGCAATGGGGGTTTTAAATATTTTAAATGTTTATAGTTCTAAAAATCAGAAATCTGTATTGGGCCTGTCTATACTTTTCCGTATTTGTATTTATAGGGTGGAATATGAATCTGAATCTGAGGTATGAGTAAGGCGTCTTCTATGATTAGCAGGTTGAATGTGTTTACCCTAATATTTATTTCATGTTAATGTTAGGATAAAAAAGTAATAAATTAGAGCGAAAAAATAATAAATAAATTAGTAAAGGGAAAATCACAAACACAAAGATGAAAAATCACCAGGTATTCATATCCGTCGCAAATATTAGATGCTTGGATCGTTGTCTCGAAATAGGGGCGTGGCTTGCTTGCAACGTTTTCTTCTTTAATTGGCCTTCTACCTATAGATAATATAATAATACTTCATTTAAGCAATGTACAGAAAACCCGACTGAAAACCATGGAAAATTCCACTTTCCAGTTTCCATCTGCGCCCCTACAGGCGCGCGCATCTGAGCGTGCATCGGAAACATCTCTCGCATTTGTCATTGTGAGATGTTTTCAATGTACGATTTGGATGTGCTGTGGGGCGCCAATGTGATCTCAAGAAAAAGAAATCTAGGGAAAAAAATCTCACTCGACGATTAAATTTGGAGTGATTAGCGTGATTGGTTTCTTCTTGCTCTTTCATCGTTTTGTCGTTATTGTTGTTGTCGTTGCAGTCTTCGACAACAAAATCAGGAGGATAATCCTTCTCGCAGCAGCTTCGATCAAACACCATGACATCAAAAATTAAACGTCCATGGTGTTGAAACACTAAAAAGTCTCCAACATTAAGATGGTGTTCTTTCACAAAATCCCGCCAACAGTCGTCCCCAAAATACATGCGCTCGCCACTTCTCCAACTGACCTTCACATCCCATGAACCCCTGCAACTATTTAGTCTCGCCTTCTCTATCCAGCTCTCTCCGCTCAGTTGTCTACTGAAAGCCAGCGGTATCACCTGCATACGCAAACGCAGTTTAGTGTGGCTATATGATGCTTTCTGGAAACTGGATGTGTGTGAGGTGGGACCGATCGATAGAGATGGAGACTAGAGAGGGGGGGGGGGGCGTTGGGGCGAAGATCACTTACGAGTTTTGTCGAGAAACCCGCCAACAAGACCTTGAAGAAGTAACGTTTATGGGGAGGAGTCTCTTTTAGCATTTTCAGCTTCCGTAGATTATCAGAAGGCATGACTGGAAATCACACTGTTCCCAGGAAGTACTGAAGAAGAAAATAGTTGGGTTCAGTAAGATTTATAATAAAATTGGACGGTTTATTTAGCACGTCTCTCGGTTATTTATCTATTTTTTTCATTTTTTATATTTTTTCATTTTTTATTTTTAAAATATAAAACAATAATCATTGATTTTTATTAGGCACTATTAATAAAGAGATCTTTGGGTTTTCAAGGCCTTATTATTTTAATGATTATTATATTTAACAAAAAAAGACATTTAAGAAGGAGATAGACCTTTGAGTTTTTCAAAGGCTCTTATTTTAATGCATGTTAATATTACATTTAAATGAGAGAGATAATAGTAATAATATAAATAAGTTGAGTTAAAATAATCAAAAAATTATTAATTTAAAAATCTAATAAACTTTCACTAAAAAAAAATATTAACAAAACTTAGTTAATACTAAAAATGAGTTTCAATTCCACTTAAAAATCAAATGTAATAAATACTAATAAAAATAAGAAATTTAAAAATAAAAGTATTAATTGATAGTTTTAATAATATAATGCAGAACCATTTTATTAACAGTATTTATTGCAAAAATTATTTAATAATAATGAAAAAATACCAACAATTAATTAAAAAATAAATTTAAATATAAAATATTAATTTATAATTTATAATTTTAATAATATTATTAGATAAATTTGTATTAATGCATTTTAATTAATTAATAATTTTTATGAGTTGAGATCTTTATTGCGTATAATGAACTCATTAAAAATGATAAAAATTAATGAAAATTTAAAATGCAAAGCCTGTTTTATTAAAATTATTTTATAGAAAAAAATACTGGATAATAATGAAAAAATACCGACAATTAATTAAAAATCTAGAAAATTCTGAAAAACCTAAAGATAATTAAAATACTAAAAATAATTAAAAAATATTGAAAATTAACAATATTTTATATTAGTAAGGGTATTTACTAAAAATAATTAAAAAGTACAATTAATAGTATTTTATTATTAAAAATACCCAAGCCCGAAATTATTGAAATTTTTTTATAATTAGTTGTATTTTTATTAACTATGTTATTTATTTAGTTATTTAATTTATTTTTGCTCAAAGCAAATACAAATTAATTTTGTAGTGACTAATATGCAAAAATAAATACTGAAAATCATTGAAAAATACTCATATGCAAAAATTACTGAATAATAATAAAAAACACCAAAAAATAATTAAAAATCCAAAAATTCTTAAAAACGTAAAGCTTAATTAAAAAAATAAATTAAGTGTATTTTATTGCAAAAAATACTGAATAATAATGAAAAATAATGTATTTTAATTATTAATAGTAATATAATTAACAATAATTATTTTTAAACCGTAATTAACGATAATTACAATTTAAGCTATAAATAGTACAAAATTACATTTAATTACCAAAAAGTTAGATTTAATTACCAGAAAATTACATTTAATTAGTTTTTGCCAAGAAATCATCAATATTTTTTAAAATATGATAATTTCCAAAAATTAATGTATTTTAAATAAATACAGTAATTTAATAATTAATTATTTTAATAATTAATAATAAAAAGTAACAAATCGTTTATAACTTAACCTAACCCGATTAAAGTATAAATTTGCAAACTCAAGCAACTATTTTCTTTTGAGTTAGGTACAATTTAGATATGCACCATGCCCACACATTATCAAGGATAATTAGATTTGAAGTCTTATTGTGTATCAAACTTTTAGAGTCCAATGATGGCTTTAGTAAATAGAGCCCAAGCTAAACAACCCCTATTAAACTCAACTTGAAAGTTATATGCATATATGGTAAATATTATTATGTAATATTTAGATAATAAATTTTATATTAATATATATAAATGTTATGTATTTCTTTATACTTAACTAGAATTAAATAAAAATATTAATTTATAAAAAGTCATAGTTTTATAATTAGCACATGCCTCTTTATCAACGAAATGTTTGCTTCTATCGACGGGAAAGAAGGACGAAGAGAGGTAGGAAACCAAAGCCCAAGGTAGAGGGAAATGACAGTGGTATGAGCAATGTTGTTATTTTTTACGATAGCATATCCTATGTGCATAATCGGCTTAGGGAGAAATTGTAAACCGAAATGGTGTGGTTGTTGATGCTGCCTCTTTGGCTGGATCTTGAACCCAAGCCCAACCCATATATAAAGCCCGAAGCTCGAGCCTGAGTCCAACACCGAAGCCCGATTTGTACACAAAATGTTTTATTTTCTGTATACTTTTATAAACTAATACTATATTAATTTAGTAATTTAATTTATATATTGTAATAGTAAATTAATATTTATTAATAATTTAAGAAGCATATATATATAATATTTATTATATATAACATAGGTATTTTTTTTATATATGTAATAGCATCAGACCAGGTCATCGGGCTACTTGGCCCATGAATAGGTCTAATTGTATATATAAGCAATTGTATACATCAAAAATCATATGAAATAAAAATTTAAACATCTTTTTCTCAAATTTTTAAAAAATGGACCACTCATAGCTTGGCTTGGCCTGACCCAAGGCTCGGCCTAACACGACCCGATTTACACCTCTACTTGAACTCGCCCAATACTAAGGATGGTGTAGGGAAATTGTAGGATTCCCCATCCTTGATGAGGAGTGGAGTGACTTGTCCCCGAACTGGCCCAACATTGAAGAGTGGTTGCCTTGCCTTGAACCTACCTGACAGTGGGGATGGGGTAGAGTGTCTTGACTTGACTATGGGGCAAGGATAGGGATGGGGTGCCCCTCCTTGAACCCACCCCGTTGTCATTCCTATATAATTATTAATTATTAGTGAAAATAATAAAAATATTAACTTTTACAATTATTTTTATCAATTTCATGTTAATCAAAATTTCATTTAAAAATAATTAAAATAATAATAATTATTAAAATTATTATAAATTATTAATAAAACTAAATTTAATAAAATTATTTATTCATATTAAATTAACAATAATTTTTTTCTGTAAATCAACATTAAATGAAAATACGGTTATTAAAATTTTAAACACTAACAATAATTTTAACACTTTTAGTTAATTAACAATAAATTTTATATATTAATTAATAATAAATAAAATTATTAAATCTTTCAAATTTTCCGTACATCGCACGGCTCCCCGCTCTAGTATATATAATATATCGGTAGCTGTAACTCCGCGAGCATGGCTATCGTCGTGGGGCGTTTTTATTCGTTATAAGCCGCTGTCACAGACAGCACGTATTCTTACAAGCCCATCGTGGGTTGCTACGTATCAATGCTGTAGTATTGTCGACTCTTCAACTCCAGGAGCGCCTGTCGAGCGTGCCTTCCTGCAACTGGATGCAAAATTACAACATTAATCCTCGCCGCCCATTTCTTCCGTCTCGGTAAAGAATTAAAGATTGTCTGCTCTTGTTCATAAATGAGACCATCATCATAATTCATAAAGCTGCAGTTCAACAAAGAGTAGAAGAGAAAAAGATTAACGGAAAAGTTATGGTTGACAGCTCAACTGTTTTTAATCTTCTTCGTTCCCACCCAAAACAGACTTCTCTCCGTTTCAAGTCTCCCGTTTGTCTTGAGTCTCGTTTCTCTTCAACAGAACACAGAAATCCTGTATCCAACGTAACCAAATTGATAGCCCCCCGCGCTCCATCCTACGCTTCAGTCCTTCAAGGACTCAAAGAACTTAAGCCCATTCAACAGATTCACGCCCAGATAATTACATCGGGCCTTGCTCAAAACATCTTCCTCTCCAACAGGTTGATGAACTCTTACGCTTCTTGCGGACTCCTGAATGTGGCAAAGCAGATTTTTGGACGAATTCAAAATAAAAACCTGGTTTCTTGGACAATTTTGATATCTGGGTTCACAAAGAATGAGCGTTATTTCGAGGCTTACGAGGTGTTCTGTGACATGATAATGAGTGGCTTCCTGCCCAATGTGGTTACTATTACGAGCATTCTATCTGCTCTTGCTAACTTGGGCTTGATTCGGGTCGGAAGATCGTTACACTGCTTCTTGATCCGATATGGTTTGGGAGTTAACGTCTTCGTAGAGACATCCTTGGTCCTTTTGTATTCGAAAGTTGGCTGCATGGATGTTGCTTGGAGACTATTTGACAAAATGCCCGATAAAAATATTGTTACATGGAATGCTCTTATTTCAGGCTATTCCAATAAAGGCTTTGGTGACGAAGTTCTTCAACTTTTTAATTTGATGCAGAGAAATGGATTTTCTCCAGACTTTTTTACTATAGTCAGTTTGATATCAGGGTGTTCTGCCATAGGTTCTTTACAGTTGGGGAGTGTAATTCATGGTTGTACGATTAAAACTGGGTTCGAGAATGATCAGATTATTAAGACTGCTCTGATTGATATGTATGCAAAATGCAGGTGCGTCGAACATGCATATAGCTTATTCGACGAGATGCCTGTGAAGGATGTGGTTACATGGACATTGATGCTCTCTAGCTTTTCACATGTTGGGTATATGAACAAAGCTATGCAGATCTTTAACGAAATGATTGGGGTGGATGAGGTAGCACTGGATTCTATCTGTTTGATTGGCATCCTTTCAAGTTGCAGTCGATCAGGAGCTCTACAACAGGGCAGACGTGTTCATGCATTGATGATAAAAACAGGTTTTGAAGATGATATTTTTGTAGGATCTGCACTTATAGGCATGTATGCTAATTGCGGGAATTTGGAGAGTGCAAGAAAATTCTTTGAGGGAATGAAGGAAAAGGACATTGCATGCTGGAATGCCATGATTGCTGGTAATGGGATGAATGGGTGCGGAGATGATGCAATTGATCTTCTTTGGAAAATGCAGGGGAAAGGCTTAGAGCCAGATGAATCAACTCTGTTGTGTGTCTTGTGTGCATGTAGTCATGCTGGAATGGTTGATCAAGGGCTTCACATTTTCCATTGCATGGTTAGATATTGGCATATATTACCAAATCTACAACACTATACTTGCATTGTTGATCTTCTTGGTCGTGCCGGGCGACTAGATGATGCCCATTTGCTGATCAATACCATGCCTTTGCAGCCTGATGCTGGAGTTTATGGGGCCTTGCTAGGTGCCTGCAGAGTCCATGGAAATATCGACTTGGGATTACAGATTTCAAAAAAGCTTTTTGAATTAGATCCAAACGACGCTGGGTACTATGTCTTACTTTCAAATATGTATGCAACTGTAGGAAACTGGGAAGGTGTTAAGATGACAAGAGTATCATTGAGATCAAAGGGATTGAAGAAGACCCCAGGGTTCAGTTCTATCGAGATAGATATGGAGATTTTTACATTCATGGCTGGGGATATAGATCACCCCCAATACCCTGAGATTCATAGGATATTGAAGATCATGATTAACAAGATTAAAGAAGTAGGTTACGTGCCCGACATTAAGCTTGTATTCCAAGATGTACCATATGAAACAAAGATAAACATCCTGTATCACCACAGTGAAAAGCTGGCTATTGCTTTTGGATTAATGAGAACTAAACCTGGAACAACCATCCGGATAACAAAGAACCTACGTACCTGCAATGATTGCCACACAGCTACCAAATTTATCTCCAAGGTCTTTGAAAGACCAGTTGTCATAAAAGATGTCAATCGCTTCCACTTTTTCCAAGATGGAGCTTGTTCTTGCAAAGACTACTGGTGACTTTTAAATTTATCTACATTTATTACTTCTTTACTAGGAAATTTTCTTAGTGTACATTAGTCTTGTTCTTTCATCATTCATTAGAAAAATGAAAAGCTATCAACAACAGTGCAAATAGATATTATTGATTGATTGAGCAAATTGGAATGTCTCAACATTGTGATTTCAGCATTACTAATTCTGAGGAATAACAGTTGGAATTATTGAGTATTTGATAGAACCCTACAACGGGACTCAGGTAGTATGACTTCCATAGTATAAACATTGCATACAATTTAAAGTAGAGCTTCAACTAAAGCTATCTTGGTGCAGCAGTTCACCTTCATATAACCACAACAACCTCCCCTGCATGGGTGTCACGTGTAAGCCCTGAAGATGCAAACCACAAATCTTCATCCAGCTCTGGTGGAAAATAGATCCACACTTCCCACATCCCAATATTAATCCCAGTAGAACATCTACCCTGCCAACTAAATCATTCCAAATATTAATCCCAATAGTCGAGGGCAAGGTTTAAAGTATCAACACGTATGACCGATACGTATCACTTCGGGACCCCTCCGATACACCCCTATAGTGGGTGTATCGGGGGTCTGACCGGTTTAGGGGGTGGAGCAGCCCTAAATCTCCCCCCCCGAACCGGTTCCAGAAAAATATATAAAAAAGTAATAAAAAAAACAGTCGATTAGATATTTTGAACCTTGGTCCAGGGTCTTGAGAGGGGTCAACTGGAAAGACATAACCTTCAGAATTTTCTAGCAGAAAGTGGCTGCTCTGACTCTACCTGTTTTCTAACACTTTTCATCCCAAGATTTTACCATTGCATCAAGCCATAACAAGTAAAATGGATTTTTTGCTTGTATTTTTCAGAAAAGGTATTTGAGAAATGATTCCCTTGTTTTTTTCAGCCGATATTTTTATCTATTGGGAATTTACATATTCAAATTACTTTATGAATTGTATTTATACATAATCTGTTCTATGTACCTTATAGTTGGTTGTTTCAATTTGTTCAAATTGATGGAAGGGATTGTGAGAAACTGAGTATACGGACTTGCCTCTTGATTTTATACATTCAAGTTACCATATGATTCAAATGTATATTGAATCTGTTCCATGCACCTTATAGTTGGTTGGTTCATTTTTTTTTTTTTTGATAATTTGTTTCAGTTTGTTCAAATTGATGAAAGGGACATCAACCGCGAGAATGGGAACTTGCCTCTTCACAGCCCAAAAGGTGAGCATGCTCCTAACGAATCATCAAATCCATAAAAGACACCCATAATGTCATCTTTGAGAGAATGCTCACCACCATACGGATGAAGTTTTTACAACTGCTGTGAACATTGAATTGATACATCAAAAAGGAAAAGGGTTAGTTCCTTGCTTTGATTGTGTCAACATACATGCCAATTATGGGCAGAGATGGTTGAGCCCATACCACCATACAAAATTGCAGCTGATAGGATTCTAATCTATTCTTTTTGGTTCAGGCAGGACACTGAGTTTAATTAACTCTAAACGAACTTTTCCATAAAAATAGGAGCAATGTTACTTAGACTTTTATTTGGGTGAAAATGTTACCATGACTTTGGTCACCGAGTTTCATCTTCAAAGGACCAGTATCACTTGGACACTTGGTGGTCCCATGCACTTTAGAGATGGCAGGTCAACTGCTTCCATGTCGGGCATAAATGATGCAATCTCACTTGGCAAAGGGTTGGTTGCAGTAATGAAATATACTGTATCAACACAGATTGATGAGCAGGAAGGGTCAACATGAGGTTTGAAATAAAGGCTTCGTTTGTTTGCAATACTAACACTAAACTGTGGTCTTTATGTACTTTGGCATTTGAGAGTGTTTGTTTGACATCTAAAAAAGTAATGATTATAACATAAAAAATGTATTTTCTAACATTTTTGTACTCTGAAAAAAGAGCATTACTGCACCTATTTTTTAGAGACAATTTTGTATTCTTTTGATAATCAACTTTTTAACCAAGTTAAGGCATTGCCTCGAGCATAAGGTAATTGAAGCATTTAATGATGGGGCCCACACTTAACACTGATTTCAAAGAAACAAGATGAGTGAAAAACTGTTTAAAATATAAATCATGTTTGCATTCATAAACTGAAAAGAGGGTAAATATGCAATGTACATATTTGCATTGCAACCAAACACAACCAAAAGTTTTATAGATATAAGCAGACAGAAGAGATAAGGTACTTATCTAGAGAGAAAGAACTAACTGCTACAAGCTGTTTTGCATACCCAAAAAGACATAAAATTAAATGACCATTTAAATTAGTAAATTTTTCTTGATTGAAGTAATATTTTAGTTCTTTTACTATTTTCCAACGTTTCCTTAGCAAATCCTGATAATTCAACTTCACAAACTATTAAAATACATGTTTCTTATGTGCATTTTATGTATATATACCTTGTTTATAAAGACTTTTAGATTTAATTTTATTGACGTGTTTCTTTATTTGAGTTTTCTTAGCATATATGTGCATATCCATAGCATATCTTGATGTCTCTTAAAATTACATTTCCAATGTTTAGACCTCGTACAGAATTGCAATAACTGCCATGTATAAATTGCAGTATAATTCTCTTAACCACACACACACACACCATGTATAAATTGCAATAACTGCCCATGGTTTACATATAGGAGATAACATGCCCATGGTTTTGTAATATTTCATGGTTTCATCTATCACTGGCATAACATGCCCATGGTTTACATATAGGAGATTAACTGAAAAAACACTAAAGAAAAATGTTTTAAAGTTCACAAGCATACATATGCAGAAGGCCATGAACATTAGTATTTGGCCATATACTTGGTACAAAATCTGAAAACATGACAAAAAGAACAGGAGCATTTCCAGTATGAATCTTCAATTCAATGTGATGGTTGTACCACACAAATGCTTCTTATGGATATGTCTCTCCTCTCAACTGCTTCCATTGTCAACAAATTTAACTTTCTTGTCCACCCGGAAGATACGAACACGCATATCAGTTTTTCCAACAAGTTCAAATGCACAGATATCACCTTTTTGTATGTTGTTATGACGCACAAAGGAAGCCCAACCACGAGAAATAGAATATTGCCGACGAGAAACAAGTAAATTCATCTCCCAAGATCTACCTCTGTTGTGAAGCAGAATTTTCATATTTTTTCCATACCCACGAAAATGTTCCTTACTGAAATAATTTGGTATGTGCTGCATGGACCAATTTATCTACTTAGTTAAAGAAAGACTATACGTAATAGTATGCAGAAGGAAAAGATGAATTATGCACCAAAGAATCATGTAGTCATCACAAAATTTTAATAGGTTTAACTTCAAACTGTAACTAACATGAAAGGCATGTGTTTTAATCTCTTGATAAGCATAAATACAGGAAAACACAAATCCATAAGTGTAAATTCATGGTTGTAAGCATTTTCTAGTTACTTTTCTTTTCTTTTACCATAAAATTTCACTTCCAATTTCTGGGTTACCAATGAAACACTACATGATATGTCTTAACTGACTCACACTTCGCATTTTCAATGTGATACCCGGATGCCTACATGGGAATGCATTATCTTGCAGAGAGTTCAACTTTCAGTGAAAATTCTGAGCGCAACACCTTTCCAGCCTTTTGCTCACCATATTCTGAGCGCAACACCAAGGACCTTACATGCACCTTATTTAGTTCACTCATAACCATCAAATATAATTGGTTAACAGAAATAAACAAATTTGATTACATCCTCCATTGCACACAAAAAAGAGTTATTTAATTTAAATTAAGAAACAAAACAAAATTTGGCACAGAAAACTCACCAAAATAAGCCGCCTTCCTCCCACATTATACTCTCTCATACACCACTTAAAATAAGGAAAATCAGAGGTGAAGGATTGGGCTGTTCTTCGCACTCTTTCCCTTCCTTCAGTTCTCATCTGTCCTTTCGACAAACAACCTCTTGTATGTGAATCCATCTCATCAATAGGCAAGTGAGCATTCTCTATCTTAGCCTTTTCATGGGATACAAGATCTGTTCAGTTTTCAGAGTTTCGTTTTAATTAGGGGATTGAAGATGATGGACCAAGTCATGTAAACAAATAACTAGAAAAAAGCAAACCAGTGAATGGTAAAGATAGCATTTGATTGTATAATTCAAATGCTCTTATTGCATGGAGAACAACTGAAAATGCTGGGACACGATACATTCATCCATTAGACAATAAAACAACATCATGGTGGAGTTACAAATTTTTTATTTTACAGAGAGAAGGATACACAATTATGTCAGGTATAAATTCACATAAGCACACTTATATACAGATAATATAAATAAAATTCTGTGATACTGAAACCAATTATTAAACAGTTCCATATGACAGACCCAGAACTATCCTATTTAAATCAGGACGATCAGGTCTGACCAAATTAAACCCAATTATACTTCAGATCTATAATTATTTATGATAATAACAACTTAAAAATTTTATTTTTAATAATATAACTTAATAAAAACTATTGTGTCGATAAAACAAGTATTTTTAACCAAAATTGTCTCATAAACAATCTACAAAAATTATCCTTTTGAATATAAAATATAACAAAAATTACATGAAAACCTAAAGGCTTTTACATATTATTAACTATATAATCAATTTGGGTCTAAATAAGAACTAGTCGATACCCAATTCTTAATGTGACAGGAACTCCTGAGCTTTGCACACAAACTAAAAGCAAAGTATAGCTGCATATTGGAAATATGTCCCATACATGTATATTAATGGGGAGATGTTTCAAATGTGCTGCTGGATGACAGAGTTTTTGTTTTCAGGAGATCCAGGCTCTTTACTAATCGGGACAAAAAGTCAAAAACATAAAACCAATACCAGCATAATCAGTTAGGTCATTTAATTATATCAGATAGACCCAATTCATTGACAGCCCTAATTTTTATTTACCAGATCCCATTTGGCATGTCTTTTTGGGAAGATCTTCTGATAGTCTGATATATAAAGGACACATTGAGCTTTTGTACGAGGACCTGATCAGCCCAAAGCACGTTTGGCAGACATGCATCTTTCCGTGCGTCATTTTGCATCTTTCCTTGTGAGATTAAAACATGAAAGACGCAAAAAGTTTCATTTAGAACTTTCCAAAATGGACTTCTCACATCTTTTCGGCATCCCGTTTTTTGGCAACTAGATCTTTCATGTGCCAAACGAAAATAGACCGAAAATCAGTCTTCCTAGTTTATAAACAGTCGAAAGACCGTGTGGAAAGACAGCCAAACGGGCAAGAGTGTAGAGCTTCTGAAATTTGCACTATGTGCAGTAAGTAATATTGCACATTTGCTTGGTACATGCAGGACCCCACAAGCAAAAGAAAAGCTGAGAGTGTCAGGTAGTTTAAAGTGAAACTATCCCCAGATTTAAGTGCAACTAAAAGTAGTCACCTGGTTTAGTTGGTAATGCCAGTGAATGAAGTTACCTCTGACCTGGGACTGCATACTGCTTTCAACTCCCCGGTACGAATAAAGAAAAATGTGCTTCAACACAAGCATTTGGCCACATATTTGTGAGGTCAAAAAGCTCACCTATACTCGGATCAGCTTCGCAAGCTTCTGACCAACATGGGCAAACAGAACTGACAGGACTCTTTGATGATATGCTCTGTATCCTCCTTTCATGGAAAACATGCACTCGCATTTCTCGCTCACCAACAAGCTCAAAAATGCAAGTATCTCCTTTTCTGATCATGTTATCACGTACAAAGTTTATCCATCCTGCACGAATGGTAGATCTTTCCCTACCTAGATCTAATCCTACAATCCAGGATCCTTGTGAATTCCGAAGGATGGCATTTGTTCTTCGTCTGGGAAGATGTGTCTTGGCAAAGTCTCCAGGGATTGACTGCATGACTGATATCCAGTTACCAAAATAACAACCATAATACCAATAATTACTATAATTAGAAGAATTACATGAAAAAAAATTAGTGCTACAAGCATGCTCCAGATTTGATCTCTTACCAGTATCGATATTACATACAACATAAGTATTCCTACAAACCAAGGGAAAATGTAGCACAAACATAAAAAGGGTTTTGTCACTGTTATCCTCTGACCTCTGTATATCCTCCAATATGTCCTTGTGACTTGTGTATTACTTCATGAACCTAAATTTTGTACTCTAACCTAAATAAAATTCAGTGTGGAATTTGCACAGGGTATCCTCAGGAGGTATGCTTCCCAAGTCATCATCAAAATGTCTTAAATAATTTATTTTTCCAATTTCAAGATAAGAGAAGTAATAAGCAACTCGAAGCTTGCAAAAATCAAACCTCAAAATCAAGGCAAACAAATAGAGCATTCAGTCATTTAGTCAATATTCAGAGCTACAACGTCTAGAATGAATCAATTACTTTTTTTTGTGAATTAATTACTAAGGGGCTCAGTCTGGAAGGAGTACAAAATTCATAGATTTAACAAATAAATGACCAAAGGCGGGATAAAACGGTATTCCTTGTGCAGCACAAAAGTTGGTTGTTTTGGATCTTAAGGCTAAGGATTTTGATTCATCATACTGTTATGACGAGGACTAAGGAATAAAGAATATTTCCAGAACCAAATCCATATATCTCCATTAAAAAATAAGGTGTTCTTCATTGAAAACCACTTCAGATACAGAGTTCATCCTTTATAACAATCAAATGAAAACCCCAACAACTAAACTAGTTGAAACAACAAATCAGTGTCAAAATAACTCACCAGATGGCTTGATCGGCCGACATTAGACGCTTTTATGCACCTCACGAAATAAGGAAATTTCGAGGAGGACTCAACTGCCTTCCTTGTGCAGCATCCTCCGGTATCGGAAACCGTTTCATGAATAGGCAGGTCAGAAATTTTCTTTCTCCCTCTGGTAACCGGCCCCATTTCAATTTTTACATGTCTGCTTGATCTTAGAGATAAGTGTTTGTCTGCATCATCTCAACAAAAGGTTATCACTCATTTCAGGTTCCTAATAAAAAAAAAAAAGATCATAAGCAAAAATTCCTGTCTCTGAAACACCACTTGGATATTTTTCTAGTTGCGTAAGTATGAGATAGAATGTTGACAAGTATAAACAAAAATAAGGCAAGTACCTCATTAGAGTATATTTGCAAGCATTTGGCTGAGAAACAGGGACGAAACCAAGAGCAGACTTGGGAGACTTACCACGTTCCTTGATTTGACAGGGCAAGGTAGAGTCTTTGTCTGCTTTAGTTGAAACTGCATCTTGTCCTCCACGGCCCCTGTTACTAACAATATTTACTTTATGTGCTCCATTTCTGGTTCTACGTTCTAAGTGAACTTGAGGAGGGTTAACTCTCTTCCTCTTCAATGCAATTTCAAAGGGTTTCAATGGAGAGGGTTTCAAGGCCTCTGCTATAATCTCTCTCCCTCTCTTATTCCCTTGGGGTTCTACAAAAGCGTTATTTTCCTGGCTGCATTTGACACGAAAAGAAGCTTCTTTCTCGCATGCAGTTGGATCAAATATTTGCACAGAGAAATGAAAGTTACCAATATATCTGAAAACAAAGAAGTCGCCTGGTTTTGAGATGTGATCTTTCAGAAACACTTCCCAACCATCTTCAAAAAACCATCCATCGGGGTTCTTAGTCAAGTTCACGCGCCACATATTCCCACTAGGACCTCTTAACCAAACAGTTCCTGAACCTTCTCCTTTAATGTGTTTCAGAAAACCAAATGGGATTCTCTGCAATGGAAAAGAACAGAACTGGGTCAGCCCATCCTCAATGGTGCAACAACAACGCTATTGGGTCATTTGCATTCAAAGAGACTGCTGAAGTTGAAGAGATGAATCAGAACACGACAGAAAAGGTAGGGGTGGGGGACAAAAAAACCAGGAAAAGAAAGAAAAACGAAATTACCAGCCGTTCGGGATTGATGTTGGGCTTGGGGAGGAAAACCTTGAAGAAGCAAGGGTGTCTCCCTGAACAGAACCTATTACTTCTCGCCATTTCTGATCTCGTCTCCCCCAAGAGAAGCGCGAATACTCTGCTCTCTATATAAAGCAAGCTCCAGCGGGTTCGATTTGAATAAGCTTTTGGCGGCCAAATGGGAATTCGTCATTAGTCAATAGAGTTTTGGGTTTGTGAGAAATCACATCAGTCATCAGCTTGTCATTTCCGTATTTATTCCTCAAATTAAAAGTTCAAATTGTTTAGCTTTTTTGCGGGTTTTAGCAGGATTTCAAACGATCATCAATGTTCCGTTTTTGACAACTTGACATACCTCACCACCATCCATTACACAACATTTCAAAAGTTTGTTAATAAGTGTAACACCGTAACGTATCGACTCTTGTCCGCCTCTTTCCTTGTCACTGTTTTACATCCACAGTGTCACTGGTACGGTCTAAATCCTTTTGGACAACTAAAATCTATTTTGATACCCCTTCGGTTCTACTCGTAACGAGGGCTGTCAATGGACCAGACATTGGTCCAGTATGAGTCCATTACAGATGGCCAGGTCCAATCCAATCCGTTGTATACTTTAGACCATTCTGGACTGCTCCAGTTCAATGTCTGGACCATCCAAACTGTTTAAATTGGTTTTAATTCAGATTGGCTCCATCCATACCTGATCATTGACATCCGTACTCTATGTTATGTCAATGGACCGAATATTGATTCAATCTGATCCGGTCCAACTTTAATCCATTACAAATGGACCAGATCGAATCTAATCCAATAAAAGCTTGGACCATTTAATTCTGGACTGATCCTATTCAACGTGTCTTATTCGTCCCTCTAATTTGCTCAAGTTGATTTTGATTCCGAAGGTTCCAACCCAAACCTAATTCATTGACACCCCTACTTGTAATACTGAGCCAATGGCCAGATGAAACCACAAGATTTTAGCCATCTGTCTAGGTTTCTTGAGCATTGAAGCATGGTTGAACTTGATTATGAACATTAGACTATTAGAGCACAAGGAGCGTGTATTTGGATTGCCATCTCAGTCCTCTGAATCTGATAAGCTATTTTGAGGGCTTCCATTCCATTTTGGTAAAGAAATATTATTTCATTCCACCAACAGACAGGCACTACCAAGGAACAGAATCAACAAAACTGAACAAACTAACGAGAAAGCAACAAAAGAACCTAAGAAACTACACCTATCTATTACCAGTACCCGAAATAAAATAAAAAATCCAACTTCAGAATATTTGACAGACGTTCTGGAATACAAACACTTGACTTGAAAAACGAAACTAAACCAGCCTTCGCTGCTTCATGAGCTGCATTGTTGGCTTTCCTCGGACAGAAAGAGAAGTTGTAGTTTCTTCTCCTAGCAATTTCTTTTATACCTCTGCACCAAAACATAATCTCAGGATGATCGCTATCAGCTTGCACTTTTAGAGCATTCACAATACAAGCATTATCTGACTCAAAACAAGCTTCTGAGATGTTCAAAAAATCAGCAAACAATACGGCTTCCTTGATAGCCTTTGCCTCCGCCATTAACGGGGAAGAAACTTTGGTAGGACCGTAGCCTGCTCCCCAACAAAAAATATAAAACCAAAAGAGGCCTGTCTGGCTGACACAAAACCACCATCAGTATTCACTTTCAGCTTTCCAAGACTCGGTGGTACCCAAAAAGCATTCTCCCTAAGCTGTTCAGCTTTGGAACAGCTTTCCGATTTCTGCCGCAAGAGAAGATTTTTCTCCGATGTTGACCTGCGAATAGAAGCAATAACAGATAGGGGATTTGAATCTTCCTTATCAAAAACAAAGCCATTTTTATCTTTTCAAAAACAAACCCACATTCACACAAATGTGCATCAACCAGTCAAAATAATTCTGAAAATAAGTACCTGAATTTGGGTTAATACCACAGCCTGAACCTAACCAAATACATTTTGGTTTATCACAAAGAAGAAGAGCATGAATTACAGTTTCAGCTGCCTTACCACATCTGTCACAGATGTCTGAAACCCCGATGCCTCTTTTAAACAGGTTTATTTTTAACCGCAACTCCATTAACACAGCACCTCCAAGGGAAGTGTTTTATTTTTTGTTCAATGGGGAGTTTCCACAAAAGGGTCCAAAAGCTTTTTCTTGACTCATAATTAATAATTTGATGATCTTCCTCTTCCTTCATTTGTTTAGCAATGAAATACGCAGATCTAATGGAGAATTTCCCATTTTTACTACCCATCCAAATGATTTGTCATTCCAAGGAGTAGAAGGAATATCCAGCTCAATGACCTTTTGAGCTAACGCTGGGGGAGGAGATCATTTATAGCGTTACTGTTCCAAGTTCTACTCTCTTGGTTGATAAGGTCAGAGACAACTATGTTTTCTGAATCTTCCTGTCTTTGACCCATTGGAGTAAATTCCTCTAGGCCCGGAATCCAAGGATCACCCTATACCTTTATTTCCATCTCATTGCCTACTTTCCAAGCAAGCTTAGCCAACAAGATGAAATTGAATGGTAAGAACTGATTTCAGAAGAACCTCCTTTCCTACTTGAGATGGCAAAGAACCTCTCCATCCACAAGCTCTATTTGCCATTCTCTCAGCTAAGTACTCAAACAATTGAGTTTTCTTTCTATCAGCTAAAACTTTTGAATTTTGATAATTCACCTAGTGTCCAGAGGCTGAGCTCTTTCAAAGAAGGAGATTGTCACTGTCATATGCCAAGAACAAATGAGAGATAGTTGGGGCTAAATTGCATATTTTAATTCCAAAAATCTCATTTTGGGCAACCTTTTGCTTTAGAATAGAGGAAAAAACATCAAAGCATAATAAAAAGAGGTAAGGAGAGAGAGACCTCTTGTCTAAGACCTCTTTGGAAAAATATTCTTTTTGAAGGAAAGTCATTCACCAGTATCTGATGAGATATTGTAGATACACAAGTCATTACCCAAGAAATTTAAGAAACCCCCTCCTTTCCTGGATCCCCAAACTAATTATTGCAAAAAAGTTTTGTTTTTTTTTGAGAAACAAACTATCAAAATGCAGTTTTTTTTATTGATTCCGTTTTTTTTTTTCCTGATGTGACTCTAAATCCACGTCAGCGGAATAAAAACATTCGTGAAACGCATAAGTCCCAAACGCCCCTAAAATACCAAAAAAGGAGAATTCAACGAATAAACAACCCAATTCAACAAGCAACAAGATTTAGTCATTTAAAACAACAAAAAAAAAAAGGAAAGTTAAGGCCGAAAAGAAAAAGAAAGATCCATTCATCTTGAGTATTTCAGCTCTGCAATTCCTCACATGGGTTTGCATGAAATCTCTACTAGATTCAAAAAATCCATTCATCTTGAGAATTTCAGCTCTAGAATTCCTCACATGGGTTTCCATGAAATCTCTACTAGACCCGTAAAACCCATTCATCTTGGGGATTTCAGCTAGTATTTTCGAACCGTAGTTGACCCAGATGGTTGGACCGTTCGGCCCGGCAACCGTTTCAGTAATTGGTTCCATTTTTGTATAAACCCGGAATCTGATCAAAAACCGTTGAAAAGTCAATAAAACATTAACCCAGGCGGTTGAACCGTCGATCCGTTCAATTATTTTTAACCGTTTTTTTATTTTTAATTACTTTTCAATTTTTTAAAAATTTTCTGTCAGAACGAACTATCCGTTCGAACCGAACAATCAGACCGTTTACCTAAAAACTAGTGATCAAAACGATTCCGTTTCCTGATCATTTTTTAAAACATTGATTTCAGCTTACAAGCTCTCTCTCTCTCTCCAACGTTCTCTACAACTCTTTTTCTGACGATGTTTTTTTCCATGTAGTTGCACTGGTGTCGTTTACAATGCAAAAAGTTTAAGCCAAGTTTATTTTCGTCATTTAAAATTTATGCTTTTTCTCACCTATTTAAAGCCCAAAGGATATTTGTGTCCTTTCACCATTTCACGTGCCATCTAATACCAGTTATCAATTTTCGACTAAATTGATAGTTTTCGGGAGTTTTAGGTACTATACAACCAAACGCTTTGAAGTTTAGGTATTAAAATGAGACTGTTCCCGAAGTACAGGTACTATTCTACAATTTACCAGGAAATTCTTTTATGGCAAGCCCACCAGAAAACTTTTTGAAGATCCACGTTGATGGTAGTTTCAGTTTCGTAAGGGAAGGAGTGGCTACTTTTGGAACTGTCATCAGAAGTCACTCTGGTTAGGTCTTTGCAATGTCTTTTGGCCCTTGTGCAAGTTATTTTCCTTTGAAATAGGAAAAAAGTTGCCTGTTTAGAGGGGGAGCTTCTGGCAAAGCAGCATTTTTCTGGTCCTTTTATCTTAAAAGTGATAATTTGACTCTTATTCAGACTCTAAAGTCTGTTAAAGAAGTCTTCTTTTTCTGTAAAGATTTACTGGCTTTATGTGAAGGAGCTATTTCCTGTTTTTCTTTTGTTAAAAGGGAATGTAATGGATTAGCTCATCAGCCGGCATGTAACGGTCTTGGGGAATCAAAGGTATACACACAGGCCATGCCCGTCTAACTAGCTCCGTGGATGGACAAAAATCAGTTACTTTTGTAATGCTTCTCCTCCTCTGTTTAACAAAAATTAATTATCCTTTACCATAAAATAAAATAACTTATGACAAAATTTAATTTCAAAAAGTGCATCAATAACAATGAATCCGAATATCAAGTGAATATATACCAACGTTTTAAAAAACGACTCGAAAGTGGAACCGTTCTAGTTACCAGTTTTCGGGTCAACGGTCCGATCGTCTGGTTTAAACGGACGGTCTGTTCAGATAGTAAAATTAAAAAATAAAAAAATGATCAAAACCGTTGAACGGATTGACAGGTCAACAGTTTGACCACCCGGATCAACACCTTGTTGACTTTTTCAACGGTTTTTTATCAGATTCCGGGTTTTGGGTAAAACGGAATTAATTGCCTGGACGGTTTCGGGCCAAACGGTCCAACCATCCGGATCAACAACCGTTCGAAAACGTTGATATATAGATAACAAGTTATTTTTGAAATATGAACTTACTAGGATACTTAGGAAACATTAGAAAATGGTAGAATAATTAAAATATGACTTCTATTTGAGTTACAATTTGTGTTGCTATTTGAGTTACAATTTTTAACTGCACTAATTAACAGGGTAATTCAAACTTGAAATAGGAAGAAATGTATCGATTTATAAATTTTTTTTTTATATCTTCTCAAGGGATACACAATAGGGGTAGCCCATCCCCCAATCTAAGTGTAGGCGGGTGATTCAATCCCAAGCCTCCATTACGACCAGCAAGAGACTTTACCAACCAACTGGTTGAATAGGTATCAGTTTGTTTTCAAAAAAAAAAAAAAGAATGGGTATCAGTTTTTAAGTATGATACCTTTTTGGTATCGTGGTATGGGTTTATAATAATTTATATCAATTTGTAACAATTAAGTCGTTCAAGGTACCAAATTATCAATATTACTTACAGTCTGTATGGTTTTTGAATCGTACTTGACTCGGATGGTTGGACTGTCTGTATGGTTTTGAACCGTAGTTGACCCGGATGGTTGGATTGTTCAGACTATAAACCGTTCCGATAACTGGTTTTTTTTCACCCCTGAACCAAACTTTTATCAAAAATTGTTGACTTGGTCAGTAACTTGTTGACCCAGACGGTTGAACCATTGACCTGTTTAACCTCGACAACATTTTTGGTTGTTTTTTGTTTTAATTATTAGTTTATATTTTATTTTTTAACTGCAATGGGCCATCCATTCGGACTAGACAGTTGAACCATTGACCTGGAAACCGGTGGCTAAAGGTTTCAGTTCCATATCAGTTTTTAAAACATTGTTAGGTTGTGTTTGGCTGCAATGTAAATTCAATTGCACTGATACAAAACCATGGTAGTGCAAATTATGGTTTATTTATATTTCAAAATTTCCCTTATTTTGTTTGATGACAGTACAAATGTGAAAAATAAAACCTAAAGCAGAAAAAGTAAAACCCAAAAAAATTAAACTAGAATTTGCATTCTTTTCATTTGCACTCTCATGCATTTGTTGTAGTGTAAATAAAATTGCGCTGCAACCAAACACAGCCTTCAAGACACTAAATCTAAGACTCAAACTCGAATAACCCATGAAGTGTTAAACATAAGAAGCACACTGTTAATAGTTAATGTTGTGTGTGAATTATCGGGATACAGATGGGAAACACAGAGAAATGGTAAAGGTTTAAAATATACATATATAGCTTAGCAAAGCAATATATATAAATTGCATTAACACTTAAAAAATATTAGTAAAATGCAAGTTTTTAACAAATTGGATCAATTATACAGTATAGTGCTAGTAGTTGTCTTTCATGTAAGCAAACTAGGTAGAATTTTTGCAGACTATATATAATTTTTATAGCTCAAGAGTGATTTCAATTTAAATTAGGGGGTTTAGCAATTAATGATAACGTTTGGACCATATCAAGAGATTCAGGACTCCAAATATCTGGAACCCACATTGGCCAATGACCTTTTTAATTTAAATTAGGAGAGTTAATAGGTTAAGAGGGAGATAATAGAGTTTGCTACTGAGAAGTTAATAGATCATCCAGATTTGGAAAATGGTCCAAAAAGAGCCATATCAGGTATGTGTCAAGTCACGTTGGGTGGCACTGTGGCAGATATGCACCAATAGATGATGCCTGATATATACATTGGCCGATAGCCCGATACCCATTCCACTCACGCCATGTGCCAATAACCCAAAATCTATACATAAAACTTAGACCTCTTGTTGTTTGTAGCATTATAGAACTTAGCCATTGCTGGAGAACTAACATGATTAGTAGAGAGTTGGTATTCAATAAAAGATAATATTTTTATAAAATAATTAAAAAAAATAACTTTTTTTTGAAAATATCAAAAAGGGCAATGATACTATTCATCGCCTTCTACCTCTGTATTCGTCCGAATACACTGAATTCCTTTATCTACTAGAAATCAGAGATCGGAAAACCGGAAATCAGTAACGGTAAACCAAAAACAGATGAAACCAGCCCGAGCAATGTTGAGATACCTGCGTTTTCCTGCACGGACAAAAGCAGGTAACGGACGAACCTGATTTCGTCGGTAAACCAGTTATCCGTAACGGTAATGGAAAACCAGGTTCTCCGTTTCCTCGTAATGGACGAAAGCAGGTAACGGACGAACCTTACGGATTCCTTCAGAGCAAGCAGGTATCTCTACCAGTACGGGGAACCTGGTTTACCGTTCCGGATTCTCTGTCTCTTAACGCCAAGAATAAACAGGCGGCAGGCGGCCATGTTCCTATCTCCACGATGTTTTCGTCGCATAAGGAGAGGACGTGATGTTTCATTTCGTCTGTTACCTGCTTCAAGAGCGTCGATGAACAGTGTATTCGGACGTGATGTTTCATCGGAACGGAAAACCGCCAAGAGCAACCCGTTCTCTTGAAGCTGAGCATCGGAAGAGGAAGGCGATGAACAGTGTCATTGCCCTTCCTTGATGTTTTTCAAAATTCTTTTGTTATTTTATAAAAATATTATCTTTTATTGATATTCAGGGCAAAAAGTTGCCTTTATCTGCTAGAAACCCATTTTTTTAGTGTTCATTCTAACTATTTCCGGCATAAAATGCCCATTGTTAAAATGAAAAAGAGAGGCAACTGTTATGCTAAAGCAGAATTCCAGCATCCACAAGATGCATACAAAAAAGTAACGAAGTACCAGAAAGCTAATATGGAAGGACGAATTTTCAACCTGATTTTACCTAGCAGCTGCTTTTACAGATGTAAACCTCCCTAACTCAAATGTTTTTATCATCTACAACTTAGTTTTGTTGTTCAAACGGAGAATATGAACATACATTTCAGTTTTTCCAACAAGTTCAAAAATGCAAGTTATCTTGTTTGAGTGTACAAAAGAAGCCCAACCTCTACAAAGAGAATGGTGTGAGCCATAATGGACGAAATTCAACACCCAAAATCGATCTTTCTGCTGAAGGACAATTTTTGTACCATTTTCGAATCCAGAAAAATGTTCCCTAGCAAAGCAAACTGGTATGTGCTGCATTAGCCAATATGTAGTCAGTATATGACTAAAAATACAACTATGTACAAAGTGAAAAATAAACAAACAAATCATGCAAAGGTATTTAATTATTTCCCAGAGGCATGGTAGGAAGCATCATATTATGCAGTGGCAGATCACAGAGTTTCAACAGCACCTATTTCTCAAGTTAAACACAAGGATTCTAGATTCAACTCCCCCCGAGGGAGAAAACTTTGCCTCTCCTCATTTGATGCATGGCTGGGTGAATTAACATGTCATGCAAGAAGAGCCCTGTTGACAGACCAGGCTGTTAAATGTGGACAGACAAAATTTTCTCCAGTAAATGATGAATATGAAGGCTCCTCGTTCCTACCCTCTGTTGTGTTCGTCAAGGTGTTGCTTGTACGTAAATGACTGAGTATCAATGTTTGTTTCAAGCTTAAAAGATTTCAACACCTCAAAGACTCCAAAAGGACACTTCAATGGTTATATGACGTTACTTATAGAACCTTTTTCGATGGGTATGGGCTTAGTTATCAAAACCATCAAATTCATCTTTGAATCACGTATCACACAAGTTTGAAAATAGATATCTGTGATTGGTAAATCGTATGCTTACAAGGCACAAATCAAGAGAAAGCAGCTAAACCAACAAGCAGCCCACCTCCCCCAACCAGCCAACCCCCACCCACCCACCCAAAATTCAGACTACCCATGATATCTTCTTAAAGAGTTTGGTGTTTACTATGTAAAGTCATTCACACTGTATTGTGATAATTAAGCTGCCATCAATATTACATAATCCTATTCAGCATGACTGGACTAAACACATGAAGGTGGACCAGCATTTTATTAGAGAAAGGATTGCATACAATGAAGTCTACCTACCATATGTGTCTTCTTTAGGTATGCAACTTGGCTGATATTTTCACTGTGCCATAAGTCTAAATTTGAGATAGAATTACAAAAGTTGGGATTTGGGAATAACAAATATCTATTCCCAACTTAAGGGGAAATGCTGAGATAGTGCATCATGGATTGTTTTTGATGTTCATACAATTTTCATTATGTTTATTGTATGTTTTTTATTGCTGCTGATTTGTCTTTGTTCTTATATTGTATGAAGGGCAACATTGTCATTGTACATTATTTTGTTAATATAAATACCTGACTAGGGGGCGGCAGCACAATCTTTTGCCTCCCCTGTTCTTCTTTGCTTCTCTTCATCTCTCTATACTTTATCACTCTTATATTCGTAATATAATTTTTAGTTGACTGTGAGAATTCCTGCTAAGAGAATAAAAACAGAAACCTCGCCTAGCATCTAGAGGTGCAAATTCCTGGTTGTGTGAATTTTTTTAATTATCAGCTACCATAAAAAATTTACATCTGCTAAGAGAATAAAAACAGGAACATCAATAGCTTAAACTTTTAAGTTGAGAAGTTCCTTGAGAATATCCAATATAATAATGAATATCACATCACATGCAAATAATTTATCTTTCCAAATTTTGTTAACACCGACAATCATGTCATAATATGCACCTACCTTATATTTGGTTAGTTGTTACAGATAATAATAAACAATAGAAACATAAATTTTATTACATCATTTGTATCATCCATGGCTGAAGTCGGTCTAATTAGAAAACCCAACATAAGAATAACTGAAGAATATATTGGCACGGTAAACTTACCAAATATCGCATATTAAAACTTTGCATACATCTCACGAAGTAAGGAAAACTGGATTTGAAAGATTGAACTGATTTCCGAACCTTTTCTCCTCCATCTGTCTTTTTTTTTGATGAATAAAAGACATGATTCTTTTCTCCTCCATCTGTCAAATGTCTTCTTGGAGAACAATGTCTTACACATGAATCCACCTCATTCATAGGCAGGTTAACATTCTCTACTTTTTCTTTCATCGCAAAATCTGTTTTAGTTTTGACAATTTCATTTGAATCAGAGGAGGAACTGGGTTGTGTTATGTAAAAATAGTTAACAAAAAAAATAATATCTGTATGCATTGATTAAAAGAACTTCTTGTATGCACAATAGCTCAAAAGAAAAGAAGCAATTAGAGTGTTACAGCAGTGTCCTCTCTGTTGGTTAGCCATGAACTTGTATTCATAAAACAACAATGTCATCACGGTAGCCTTACAAATATTAGATCTTCAGGAAGTGAGATGGCTATACATATCTGGATCAACTGAAATCTGCTCCAGCACATAGTTTGGCCAAAAAGATTACCAATACTTGAGTCATCTTTCAAAGCTTCTGTTTGGTAGAGGTGAGCAGAACTGTCAGAACACTTTAATGGTGTACTACATTTTTTTCCTCCACGGAAAATATGTACATGCATTTCGACTTTATTGACAAGCTAAAAAACACAGGTATCATCTTGTTTGATCATGTTATCATGCACAAAGTTTGACCATCCTGTACGAAAAATATGCATTCCTTTATCTCGAACCAAATTCACAATCCAAGTTCTTTTCGATTTATGAAGGATGAATTTAGTTGCAGATGAACAAATATGCTCCCTAGCAAAGCAGTAAGGGATTCTCTGCATAAGAATGTCTAGTTAGTATGATATTACCAAACTAAAAAAGTACATGTAGACTGTAAAGGGAAATCCTAAAAGACCAAGTAACTAAAGCATGTCAAAGTTACATACAGAAAACAAAGAACTGCAACATAAATGCATGAAATTTCTCGC